>NW_022436942.1:70439704-70471062 GCF_009761245.1 Sapajus apella
TTTTTTTTTTTTTTTTTTTTTTTTTTTTTTTGAGATGAAGTCTCCATCTTGTTGCCCAGGCTGGAATGCAATGGCATGATCTCGGCTCACAGCAAACTCCACCTCCTGGGTTCAGGCGATTCTCCTGCCTCAACCTCCCAGGTAGCTGGGATTACAGGCGCATGCCACCATGCCCAGTTAATTTGGTATTTTTAGTAGAGATGAGGTTTCTCCATGTTGGTTGGGCTGGTGTTGAACTCCCAATGTCAGGTGATCCACTCACCTCTGCCTCCCAAAATGCTGGGATTACAGGCATGAGCCATTGTGCTGGCCAGGTTAAAATATCTTTAAGAACCTTGTTTACCAAAGCAAAGAAGTATCTAATAAATGAAAGACATATCAAAAAGATTACACAGCATTAAAAAAAAGACTCTTAGATTCACTATTTTCAGAATCTTTATTGCACAGTATTAGTTTTATATTAATTACAAAATGCTAATGTATGGTATGAACGGCAATAATACAATTCTAGGCTTCCAGTAGCTCAATAAACTGCTATTACTATGTATTTTATTCTTTAATTGCAGCAGCCTCCATGTTCTCATATCTAAAAGATAATTTCAGCTGGGCCCAGTGGCTCATGCCTGTCATCCCAGCACTTTGGGAGGTGAAGGCAGGCGGATAAGGAGTTCTAGGTCAGGAGTTTGAGACTAGCCTGGTCAACATGATGAAACCCCGCTCTACTAAAAATACAAAAATTAGCCAGGTATAGTGGTGTGCACCTGTAATCCCAGCTATTTCAGAGGCTGAGGCATAAGAAGTTGGTTGAACCTGGGAGGTGTAGGTTGCAATGAGCCAACATCATGTCACTGCACTTCAGCCTGGGCGACAGAGTGAAACTCTGTCTCAAAAAATAAAAATAAAAACTAATTCCTATTGTATCTATCCCACAAGTTTATTCTTAGAGTAATAAAATAATGTGGTCAGTTAAACAAAATATGACTCATCCATAAAATAAAAAATTATAATCTATTAAAAAGTATTATGAGCTGAGCGCAGTGGCACAAATCTGTAATCCCAGCTATTCAGGAGGCCGAGGCAGGGGGATCACTTCAGCTCAGGAGTTCAAGACCAGCTTGATCAACATAGCAAGACCTCATTTCAAAAAAAAAGGCCAAAAAAGAATTATGGTATGTTATCAATATGAAAAATATCCTTATATGTATTGTTTAGTATTAGGTACAAATAGCATATACAGTATGATCTCAAGGACAGAATATTATTCAGGAGGTAAGAAATGTGCCTGTTTATGACCATAGCAAAAATGACAGATTATGACCAAAGAAAGGAACCTTAAACTAACATTTTGAATCATAACTGATAACACCAAAAAGATTCATTCAAAACATGTATCAAGAAAATTTAGAGAGCCGGGCGTGGTGGCTCACGCCTGTAATCCCAGCACTTTGGGAGGCTGAGGCAGGTGGATCACGAGGTCAAGAGATCGAGACCATCCTGGTCAACATGGTGAAACCCCGTCTCTACTAAAAATACAAAAAATTAGCTGGGCATGGTGGCGCGTGCCTGTAGTCCCGGCTGAGGCAGAAGAATTGCCTGAACCCAGGAGGCGGAGGTTGCGGTGAGCCAAGATTGTGCCATTGCACTCCAGCCTGGGTAACAAGAGCGAAACTCCGTCTCAAAAAAAAAAAAAAAAAAAAAGAAAATTTAGAGGAGATACTGTTTCTCAGTTGTAAATAATGCCAGAAAAACTCATAAGGCTACAAGAGACAGAGGTCCAAAGCTACATTTGCTAAAAAGAAATTTGTGTCACTGGGCTGGGGTGGCTCACACCTGTAATCCCAGCACTTTGGGAGGCTGAGGTGGGTGAATCACGAGGTCAGGAGTTCAAGACCAGCCTGGGCAAGATGGCGAAACCACGTCTCTACTAAAAATACAAAAATTAGCCGGGTGCACTGACGGGCGCCTATAATCCCAGCTTCTTGGAAGGCTGAGGCAGAAGAATCGCTTGAACTGGGAAGGCGGAGGTTGCAGTGAGCTGAGATCCTGCCACCGCACTCTAGCCTGGGCAACAGAGCAAGACCCTGTCTCAAAAAAAAAAAAAAAAAAAAAAGGCAGGGCGCAGTGGCTCACACCTGTAATCCCAGCACTTTGGAAGGCTGAGGCAGGTGGATCACCTGAGGTCAGGAGTTTGAGACCAGCCTAACCAACATAGAGAAACCCCATCTCTACTAAAAATACAAAAAATTAGCCAGGCGTGGTGGTGCATGCCTATAATCCCAGCTACTCAGGAGGCTGAGACAGGAGAATCGCTTGAACCTGGGAGGTGGAGGTTGCAGTGAGCCGAGATCGTACCATTGCACTCCAGCCTGGGCAACAAGAACAAAACTCGGAAGGAAGGAAAGAAGGAAGGGAGGAAGAGAGGGAGGGAGGAGGGAGGGAGGGAGGGAGGGAGGAGGAAGGGAGGGACGGAGGGAAGAAAGGAACGAAGGAAGAAAGTAAAGAAGGAAAGAAGGAAATAAATTTGTGTCATTGTCAACACAGAAAGAAGCTTACTCTCAACAAACACACATCCTAAATCCTGTAGTATAATAACTGCCACTCAAAGTGTGGTCCTGGGCCCTGAGCATCATCGGCATTACCTGGGACCCAGTTAGAAACGCAGAATCTTCTCTATCATGTGAATCATGCTTTTTTTTAAAAAAAGAATAATATAAACAAACAAAAAAGAAATGCCAAAAAAATTGCAAACTCTGAGGACCTCCCTGCTTCCCCAGCAACCACTACACCAGACTCTACCTCTACACATTATTTTATTTTATTACGTATTTTATTTTTGGGACAGAGTTTCACTCTGTTGCCCAGACTGCAGTGCAGGAGCATGATCTCAGCTCATTATGACCTCTGCCTCCCAGATTCAAGCGATTCTTGTGCCTCAGCTTCTGAATAGCTGGGATTACAGGTGCCAGCCACCATGCCTGACTAATTTTTGTATTTTTAGTAGACACGGCGTTTCACCATGTTAGCCAGGCTGGTCTTCAACTCCTGTTCTACAGTGATCCACCCACCTCGGCCTCCCAAAGTGCTGGGATTATAGGTATAAGCCACCTTGCCTGGCCTACATATTTTTTTTTTTTTTAAGAGACAAGATATCTGTCACCAGGCTGGAGTACAGCAACACAATCATAGCTCACTGCAACCTTAAACTTCTGGACTCAACTGATCCTTCTGCCCCAGCTTCCCAAAGTGCTGGGACTATAGGCATAAGTCACCACATTCACGCTTACTCTACATTTTAACAAAACCTTCAGGTGGTATGCACATTAAAATTTAAGAAGCGGGGCTACAAAGCCCAAAGAGAATTAAGAGGGAGGAATATGCACAGGTGCAACACAACAGTGGACTTTTTCCGACTGATGCAACAGAGCTATCTTCTGGTTTGGATGACAATCACATGGATAAGAAGCTGCAATGATCTTTCCTCCATTTTCTAGAAAGTATCTTTCTTACTAATTAGAAGAAAGCCGGAGTATTTCTAGGAAGTATCTAGGTAAAGGTTTAAACATATAAAAGTAGCAAAATAGTCAGGGGCAGTGGCATGCATCTATAGTCCCAGGTACTTGGGAGGCTGAGGCAGGATGATCTCTTGAGCCCAGGAGTCTGGGGCTGCAGTGTGCCATGACTGCACCTGTGACTAGCCACTGCACTCTAGCCTGGGTAACAGAGTGAGACCCTATCTCTAAGTAAATAAATAAATAAAATTTATAAAGTAGCAAAATACTATTTTTACCATTCATAAATTTTTTATCAAACAAGTTATATATCAAAAGAGGTTCCACTGGAAGCATCCATCATCCGAAGAATGCAGTTCTCCTTGAGTGGCAATTCTCAAGAACTAAGTACCCTGATCTTGTATCTCCAACAAAGTGAAAAAATAAAACAGAAATATAGAGAACAGAAAGTATTAAAATATATATGAGAAAATATATCATTAAGATGCCCTTTTGCAAAAATGTTTTAAACTCGGTCTACAGAAATAGATTATACCTGGCTTCATATGTCTCTAGCAAAAATAACATTATTTTAGTTAAAAATAAGATCAAGACAGTATTATTATTCAACTATAGAATAAAGACAAGCATCTAATTTTTTCCGGCTTTAAAGAACCTGAAGGACAATGTCTGTTCATTCATGACAATACATGACTTGAATTATAATGGGTGTTTTAACAGAAAAGCTCTTCTCCTATCCATATTTTCTTCATTATTATATGCCATATGTTAGTTGCTATTCTGGGTGTGTTCCCCATTTATCTCATTTAGTCTTTTTGTTTTACCTTTTTTTTTTTTTTTTGAGACAAGAGTCTCACTGTGTTGCCCAGGCTTGAGTGCAGTGGTGCAATCACTGCAGCCTCAACCTCTAGCCTCAAGTGATCCTCTCACCTCAGCCTCCCAAGTACCTGGGACTACAGGTGCATGCCACCATGCCTGGCTAATTTTCTGTTCTTTTTTTTTTTTTTTTTTGCATTTTAGGTTTTGGGGTACATGTGAAGAACATGCAAGATTGTTGCATAGACCTGGCTAATTTTCTAATCTTATTTTTGTAGAACTGGGGTCTCACTATGTTGCCTAGGCTGGTTTTGAACTCCTGGGCTCTGGCAAACCTCCCACCTTGGCCTCCCAAATGCTAAGAATACAGGTGTGAGTCACCATACCCAGCCCTTATTTATCCTTGAAGGGGAGCATTTTATAACCAAGAAATTAAAACACTGGTAGTTGGTAGGGCCAAGCTAACAGCTGGTGAGATATGTCAATGCCTAAGCTCATAGTCTTAACCACTAGGCTCACTCAGTCCATAAGCATCCTCTGAAGGACCCTGCGTTTTGAAGTCCCAGGTTATTTATTTGTCACTGACTCCATAGACCATCTTCCTTTAAATCCCACAGGACACAATATTCTGTATGGCCCTGCATGTTAACTTGTATTCCAAAAACAACAAAAAACTCTACAATACAATACTTTACGTACATTTAAAAACCAGTCATGAGCAAGACATATACTTATTTTTTGTGTAAGTACTTGCTTAGCTCCAGAAGCAGGAAGAATGACATTGAAGCACCAAATAGAACTACTGTACTTGAAGAAAGATGAACTACTTGAAGAAAGATGATCAGAATTTGGGAGCACTCTTCTAGTTAACACTGTAGGTTCCCAATTACAATGTGCATGGAAATTATCAAACAGACTTGCAACCAGAGGGCCTCTGAATTCATTACAAGTCCTCTGTCTCTATTGCTGTGATGCTTAAGTATCTATCTGTATTTACTGGGACTGTGTTTATGTACACAACTGTATACATCTGTTTGAAAAGAGTCACTGTTTCAGTTGTTGCAAAGCTGTCCCCATTGATCTGCTAACAGAGCTGAAGCTGCCATGGGTAATATCCTTGTTTTTTTTTTTTTTTTTTTTTTTCCCTAACATGCTAAGTTTCTGCGTATTTCATACTTTAATATATTCTCCAAAATACCACTGTTGCCTTATGGAAGTTAATATTGTCCAGTGCAAAGAGTAAGGGCCCTGAGGAAGCCAATCTGCAGGCCTCCTCTATGGGAACACAAGGAAGTTATGGAGGCTCCTGCGGAGTGACGAGAGAAAGGGGGGCACATGAGGCTGCACGTGGTGGCATACGCCTGTAATCCCAGCTACCTGGGAGGCTGAGGCAGGAGAATCACTTAAACCCAGGAAGTGGAGGTTGCAGTGAGCTGAGATTGTGCCACTGCACTCCAACCTGGCAAGACAGCAAGATTTCGTCAAGAAAGAAAGGAAAGAAAGGAAAGAAAAGAAAGAAAGAAAAAGAAAGAGAGAGAGAGAGAGAGAGAGAGAGAGAGAGAGAGAGAGAAAGAAAGGAAGGAAGGAAGGAAGGAAGGAAGGAAGGAAGGAAGGAAGGAAGGAAGAAGGAAGGGGCGGCTGGGCGCGGTGGCTCACCCCTGTAATCCCAGCATTTTGAGAGGCCAAGGCGGGCGGATCACAAGGTCAACAGATAGAGACCATCCTGGCCAACATGGTGAAACCCCATCTCTACTAAAAATACAAAAATTAGCTGGGCGTGGTGGTGCACACCTGTAGTCACAGCTACTTGGGAGGCTGAGGCAGGAGAATTGCTTTAACCCAGGAGGTGGAGGTTGCAGTGAGCCAAGATCATGCCACTGCACTCTAGCCTGCAGCCTGGCGCCAAAGTGAGACTGTGTCTCAAAAAAAAAAAAGAACAACAACAAAAGAAAGAAAGAAGAAAGAGAGAGAGAGAGAAAGGAAGGAAGGAAGGAAAGAAAGAAAGAGAGAGAGAGAGAAAGAAAGAAGCAAAGAAAGAAGAAAAAGAAAGAAAGAAAGAAAGAGAGAGAAAGGAAGGAAAGAAAGAAAGGAAGAAATCAAGGGGCACATCAGGAGCCCAGGTCAGAGAGGAATCTGCCTATGCATCACTCGTACATGTGCTCACTACCTCTGGGGTGCATCAAGACAGCTACTAATATTGGCTGCTGCTGGGAAGTTGAAAGTCGGGGAGGCAGATGAGGGGCCTTATGTTAGGAAGGAGATATTCTCCTGTATTCTCTCTTGACCTTTAGAATTTGAACTAATTTTAAGCAGAATAAATTCTATTAAAAAAAGAAAAAAGATATAAACAAAAAAAAGAATTTGAACCAATCCTAAATTTTCTTTTTTCTTTGTTTTTGTTTTTTGTTTTTTGTTTTAAGAGACAGGGTCTCGTTCTGTCACCCAGGCTGGAGTGCACTGGTACAATCATAGCTCACTGCAGCCTCAAACTGCTGGGCTCAACCAGTCCTTCTGCCTAAGCCTCCAGAGTAGCAGGGACTACAGGCACAGGTCACCATGCTCGGCTAATTTTTGTATATTTAATAAAGACGGGGTTTCACCGTGTTGGCCAGGCTGGTCTAGAATTCCTGACCTCATGTGATCCATCCACCTTGGCCTCCCAAAGTGCTGGGATTACAGGCATGAGCCACCATGCCTGGCCTCCCTTATGCTTTTTTATATCTTCTAAATTTCCAAAAATTCCTCTAACATTTTAATTTTTAAAAATTTTAAGCGTTTTGTAATGTTTTAAATAAATATTATAATAGCTTTATTATGCTAATCAATAATTAGATTATACTAAATTTTTTTTTTTTTTAGTCAGAGTCTTGCTCTATCGCCCAGGCTGGAGAACAATGGCATGATCTCTGCTCACCACAACCTCCACCTCCTGGGTTCAAGCAATTCTCCAAAGTAGCTGGGATTACAGGTGCATGCCACCACGCCCGGCTAATTTTTTTGTACTTTTAGTGAGCCGAGATCATGCCACATTGGTCAAGCTGGTCTTGAACTCCTGACTTCATGATCCGCCTGTCTCAGCCTCCCAAAATGCTAGGATTACAGGTGTGAGCCACTGTGCCTGGCCAGATTATATTAAATCTCAAAACTTCTATAACATTTCCACTGTTTTTTCTTTAATTTTTTTAAATGTATATATAATAAAATACATCATATATAAATATGTATTTATGTGTATATAAAATTTCATGAGTTCAAGCAATCCTCCCACCTTAGTCTCCCAAAGTGCGGGGATTACAGGTGTGAGCCATGGTGTCTGGCCTGATTTTCAAGGTACTGCCAGTCAATAAAACTTACTTAAAGGACATAGAATAGGTTTACTGACACCTGAAAACGTACCAAATAAACAGAATAGTGCTCATGTTCACTACTTAACCACAGAATAACTGAGTTAAACAAAAATTCAAAGTCATTAATATTTTTAGAATGATGATCAAAGCAACATATTTTCGATTAATTCCATCTAACTAGCTATTTTCAGATCTCTCAGGAATTTGTTATTTTCTATGCAAAACTCACTAAGCTCTCTACAAAAATCAAAGGTCCTGACCCCACATTACTTATCTAAGTCCCAATATTAAAAATATTAATAATATTACAACTGTTGGGAAGTGTTTTCTTCTTATCTGAAATGCAAAATGGGCTGGGCACGGTGGCTCATGCCTGCAATCCCAGCACTTTGGGAGGCCAAGGCAGGTGGATCACCTGAGGACAGGAGTTCGAGACCAGCCTGGCCAACACATAGTGAAACCCTGTCTCTGTGAAAAATACAAAAATTAGCTGGATGTAGTGGCACATGTATGTAGTTCCAGATACTTGAGAAGCCGAGGCAGGAGAATCCCTTGAACCCGGGAGGTAGAGCTTGCAGCAAGCCAAGATGGCGCCACTGCACTCCAGCCTGGGTGACAGAGCAAGACGTTGTCTCTCAAAAAAATAAAATAAAATAAAATAAACGCAAAATGTATGCCAGGTGCAGTTTATAATACCATCACTTTGAGAGGCTAAGGCAGGTGGATGACCAGCTAGAACAACATGATGAAACCCAACCCCTACAAAAATATAAAAATTAGCCAGGTGTGGTGGCACACGCCTATAGCCCCAGATACTCAAGAGGCTGAGGTGCTTGAATCAACTGAGCCCCGGGAGGTCCAAACTGCAGTAAGCCATGATTGTGCGCCACTGCCCTCCAGCCTTGGACAACAAAGTGAGACCCTGTCTCAATAAAAAAATAAAAATTTAAAAAATAAAAAGAAAAACGCAAAGTGTAACTGCAATTACAATTCCTAGAGTCTCACCTGAACTACTTCAATTCATCAAAAATAACTACCTATTCTTATTTATTTTCCGTTAGTGAATTTTTCCTGATGTGTGTCCTCAACTCAAGATCTTATTTGATCACAGAGCCCTAGAAGGCTTGTGGGGCATAAGATCTTGTCACAACTACTCAATTTTGTTTTGTGGCATGAAGGAAGACAATATGTAAACAAATAAGCTGCTGGGTGTGGTGGCTCACGCCTGTAATCCCAGCACCCTGGGAGGCCATGGTGGGTGGACCACTTGAAATCAGAAGTTCGAGACCACCCTGACCAACGTGGTGAAACCCAATCTCTACTAAAAATACAAAAAAGGGGCCGGGCATGGTGGCTCACAGCTATAATCCCAGCACTTTGGGCAGCCAAGGTGGGCGGATCATTTGAGGTCAGGAGTTCGAGACCAGCCTGGCCAAAATGGTAAGATTCCCGTCTCTGTTAAAAATACAAAAAAAAAAAAAAAAAAAAAAAAATTAGGCCAGGCCTAATTTTAGCTCACGCCTGTAATCCAAGCACTTTGGAGGCCAAGGCGGGAGGATCACTTGAGGTCAGGAGTTCAAGACCAGCCTGACCAACATGGTGAGACCCCATCTTTAAAAAAATAAAAATTAAATAAATAAATAAACAAATAGGCAGGCATGGTGGAGTGTGGCTGTAGTCCCAGCTACTTGGGAGGCTGAGGCAGGAGAATGGTTTGAACCCAGGAGGCAGAGGTTGCAGTGAGCCTGAATGGAGCCACTGCACTCTAGCCTGGGTGACAGAGCTAGACTTTCTCTCAAAAAAAAAAAAATTGGCTGGTTATGTTCCAATAAAACTTTACTTATGGGCTGGGCACAGTGGCTCATGCCTGTAATCCCAGCACTTTGGGAGGCCAAGGTGGGTAGATTACCTGAGGTCAGGAGTTCATGACCAGCCTGGCCAACACAGTGAAACCCCATCTCTACTGAAAATATAAAAATTATCCGGGTGTGGTGGTGGGCACCTGTATTCCCAGCTACTTGGGAGGCTGAGGCAGGAGAATCATTTGAACCTGGAGACGGAGGTTGCAGTGAGCCAAGACCTTGCCATTGTACTCCAGCCTGGGCAACAAGAATGAAACTATGTCTCAAAAGAAAAAAGAAAAAAAAAAAAAAAACTTTATTTACGAAAACAGATAGTTGGCTAGATATGACCATGAGTGCCACAGTTTACTGACCTCTAAAGAGCATTGTCTAATAGAAATATGTGAGACACATATATAATTTAATATTTTCCAGAAGCCATGTTATAAGGGTAAAAATAGATAAAATTAATTTTTGTATTTTTAATTTAAATAGTATGTTTTATTTAACCCATTATATATACAAATGATCATTTCAACATTTAATCAATATGAAATATTACTAGCTGGGCGTGGTGGCATATGCCTGTAGTCCTAGCTACTGGGGAAGCTAAGCCTAGGAGTTCAAGGTTACAGTGAGCTATGATAGTGCCACTGCACTCTGGTGTGGGACACAGCGAGACCCTGTCTCTAAAAATGTAAATTAAAATAAAAAATATTACTGAGATCTTTTCAATTTTTGTTTTGCATGAAGTCTTCAAAAATCTGGTGTGCATTTTACTTTCAGCACATTTCAATTCTGAAGTGCTCAGTAGCCACGTGTGGGTGATGTTTACCAAGTGGACAGTGCAGTTCTGGAGGCTACTTAAGTAAAAGTCCTGAACTTTGACAATACTAATGTAAAACAACAATCTGAACAACAAAAGAAACTGCAGGCATATAATTGTACTCTATAAAGAAGAGAGAAGCAAAAATGCATTTCAGATTTTAAAAACAATGTTTCTCCTGGAATAACAACTGTCAGTGCTTCTTCTTTGTTGTTTTCTTTTGAGACAGGGTCTCCCTGTGTTTCCCAGGCTGGAGTGCAGTGGCATGATCTTGGCTGATACACTGTAACCTCTGCCTTCTGGGCTCAATCGATCCTCCTACCTCAGCCTCCTGAGTACCTGGGACTACACGTGTGTACCACCACACCCAGTTAATTTTTTATTTGATTTTATTTTTTAGTAGAGATGGGATTTCATCATGTTTCCCATTAGCTGGTCTCAAACTCCTTGGCTCAGGCGATCTGCCCACCTTGGCCTCCCAAGGGGCTGGGATTACAGGCAACAGTTACTGTTTGAGGTTACCTGTTTAAAATGATTAGCAGCATTAGATACCAATGTTAACAACATTGTATTAAATTTTATTCACATACTTTCAGCTGACCAACATTCTCCTCAGACAAGAGGGGAAATACCCAAAATACTTGGTGAACAAAAAAAATTTGTTCTATTTTGGCAGAGCACAGTGGCTCACATCTGTAATCCCAGCACTTTGGGAGGCCAAGGTGGGTGGACAACTTGAGCTCAGGAGTTCAAGACCAGCCTGGGCAACCTAGTGAGACCCTATCTCTATGAAAAATTTTAAAAAATAAAAAATTAGTCAGGCACAGTAGTGTGAGCCTATAGTCCCAGCTACTTGGGAAGCTGAGATGGCAGGATCTCTTGAGCCCAAGAAACTGAGGCTGCAGTTTCTATAACTATACCACTGCACTCAGCCCGGGCAACAGACCTTGTACTTAAAACAACAAACCACTGTTCTATTTTGAAAAAATTGCTTGTTACTATTTTTTTAGTATCGTACATGTGGGAACACTGCCAATACTACTTGGGTTTGTTGACTGCCTTCAGTGGGAAGAAAATGGTGAACTCTGGCTGGGTGCAGTGGCTCATGCATGTAATCCCAGCACTCTGGGAAGCCGAAGCAAGCAGGTTACTTGAGGTCAGGAGTACGAGACCACCCTGGCCAACATGGTGTAACCCCATCTCTACCAAAAATACAAAAATTAGCCAGGTGTGGGGGCACACACCTGTAATCCCAGTTACTCGGGAGGCTGAGGCAGAATTGCTTCAACCAGGGAGGTGGAGAAAAAAAAGAAAACAAAACAAAATGCTCAATTTAAGCTAAAGGTATATGAAAATAAAGATTTTTCCATCCAAGGTCACAGATGCCGTGAATTCTATTCATAGATCACATGTACCTCTGAATCTCGTTTAGGTTCAGAACCCCTGAGGGAAAGAAAAATTACTTATAAAGTAACTGAAAAAATGTTTCCAGCAGGGCGCAGTCCCTCGAGCCTGTAATTCCAGAACTTTGGGAGGCTGAGGCAGGTGGATCACCTGAGGTAAGGAGCTCCAGACCAGTCTGGCCAACATGGTGAAATCCCATCTCTAGTAAAAATATCTGAATTTGGCCAGGCATAGTGGTGGGTACCTGTAATCCCAGCTGCTGGGGAGGCTGAGGCAGGAGAATCACCTGAATCCGGGAGGCAAAGGTTGCAGTGAGCAGAGATCACATCATTGCACTCCAGCCCGGGCAAACTCTGTCTCCAAAAAAAAAAAAAAAAAAAAAAAGTTTCCTCCAAAGTTCTTCAACTGTATTTTTACCTTTCCATCCATTTTCTCCTTTCCAGATTAAAAAAAAAAAAAGTAGTCGTTTTTCAGCTACTCTGTAACTGAATGATTAAGAAGGAATTGTTAGATACAGCGAACCCCAAGTTTCTCTTCAAAGAATCAATGTCAGTATGTTCAGCTCTCTTATTCTTTCTCTATTTTAAAGTTTAACTTCCTTGTAGTTTCAGTAAACAACCTTCTCCACCAGTTCTAATCAGTAGTTCACATCTGTTCCCCTGGCCCCTGGCTCCGTCCTGACTCATCCCAATCACCTTCTTCAGTCACTTGCTCTGGTCACCTTCTTTGACCAAGGTCACCCCTGGCTACCTGCTCTCACCCTCCTGTAACCATCCTTCCCACCAAACCACCCACCCTGCCACTTCAGCTTGGACACCTGCTCTCTTTAAAATAGCCAATCGGGATTAGTCTACCTTGTGCAGTCTAACCCTAGCCAATAGGAGAATGACACAGCAGTAGGGCAACCCCCATTAGGCATAAGTATCCATTTCCTCTTGTCCAGGTGTACACTTGCCATTGTTTCATCTATGAGCCACATCCTTCTATAGAAGTAAATTGCCTTGCTGAGGAAATTTATATTCAAGTGCTACTTCTTTTGTGGCATCAAAAATTCTACTTATAGGGCCGGGCGCGGTGGCTCAAGCCTGTAATCCCAGCACTTTGGGAGGCCGATGCAGGTGGATCACGAGGTCAAGAGATCGAGACCATCCTGGTCAACATGGTGAAACTCCGTCTCTACTAAAAATATAAAAAATCAGCTGGGCATGGTGGCGCGTGCCTGTAATCCTAGCTACTCAGGAGGCTGAGGCAGGGGAATTGCCTGAACCCAGGAGGCGGAGGTTGCGGTGAGCCGAGATCTCGCCATTGCACTCCAGCCTGGGTAACAAGAGCGAAACTCCGTCTCAAAAAAAAAAAAAAAAAAATTCTACTTATAACAGAATTAGTATCAAGAAATAAAGAAGGAAATTCTATTACCTACCACTGTTTTAATGCAAACATGTAGACATACGTTCTCCTTTAACATTCTTCTTTTTTTTGAAATTGAGACAAGCTCTCACTGTCATCCAGGCTGGACTGCAGTGGCACGATCAAGGCTCAGTGCAGCCTTAACCTCCCAGGGCTCAGGCAATCCTCCCAATTGGCTGGGCCTACAGGCTTGTGCTACCATGCTCAGTTAATTTTTAAATTATTTGTAGAGACAGGGTCTTCCTATGTTACCCAGGCTGGTCTCAAACTCCTGGGCTCAAGCAATCCTCCCATCTCAGTCTCCCAAAGTGGTGGAATTACAGGCATGAGCCACCACACCTGGCCAACATTCTTGATTATTTCAACAGTTAAAAAAAAAAAGCAAACATGTCACAGAGATAGAAGGTCCAGATTTTCTACTCTGTCCCATAAGTAGCTACATCGATTGTATCAGACTTTACACATTTGAAATCAGTAACACAAACTACAGAACACAGAGCAAATATAGTAAACACAGAAAAGATCCATTACAAATACAAACTGAATGTTAATATTTTGTTAGTATAAAAGCACTACTTGAATGCTGAACCTGTAGTTATTAGCATTACTAAACCTACAATATGCATAAAATACTTTGCAAATTATGCATCTTATTGTTAATCTAAAAGTGCTACACAATGTGCTCTGACCTACTAATTCAGCCAACTACAGGTTTCAGTAAAAGCTCTAGGGATCCAAATGTGTCCACTCCAATGTGTCCCATCATGGAACATTAATTATTCATCAAATGTGCTTAATAGCACTTTCTAAACTATAAGCTCCATGGAAATCTTCAACGTTATTGGGAGAGGATTCATACAGCATTATTAAAATCCCTTTAAATTATGAAGTATTAGCAGTAATAAGTCACCGAAACACTTTAAAAATCACTACAAATTTATAATTTACCAAACTCTATCAAGCAGATAACACTTTAAATACTAAAAATTATTTTGTTTCCTATAAATTATCTTTAATACTAAAAATTATTTTGTTTCCTATAAATTATCTTTAAATAGCCGATTTTTTAAATAGCAGATTTGAAGAAACAGCAGAAGACAATTATAGTATATCCATAATTTACTATGCAAACATTAAAAATTATATCTTTAGGCCGGGCGCGGTGGCTCACGCCTGTAATCCCAGCCCTTTGGGAGTCCAAGGCGGGTGGATCACGAGGTCAAGAGATCGAGACCATCCTGGTCAACATGGTGAAACCCCGTCTCTACTAAAAATACAAAAAATTAGCTGGGCATGGTGGCGCATGCCTGTAATCCCAGCTACTCAGGAGGCTGAGGCAGGAGAATTGCCTGAACCCAGGAGGCGGAGGTTGCGGTGAGCCGAGATCGCGCCATTGCACTCCAGCCTGGGTAACAAGAGCGAAACTCCGTCTCAAAAAAAAAAAAAAAATTATATCTTTAAATCTTATTCAACAAAATGTTCCCAGTAAGTGATTACAGGATCCAAAACTGCAAACAGCATATAATCCAAACTTTATCTATATAAAAATATGAGTTGAAAAAGCAAATAATAAAAAATTAATCTTGTTCCGGTGAAATGGTATAATCCCAGGGTATTTACTGTCTCTCTTATACTTTTAGATGTTTTCTCTATTTTCAACAACATCCCTGTATTACTTATGCATAATCAAAAAGGTTTTACATATCATAAAAATACAATCCACTTATTATCAGTATTTTTCATATAGGTCAAAAAATGTGGAATCACTCATGATATTAGCATGTAAGAGAGAAAATTTTCAGGGGATCTGAGTCCAAATAGTTGGCCTAACAACTGCTGTGTATTCTGAGCACACTTCAGGAGCCAATGTTTCTTTTCCTGGTATGTGCAGCTCCCTCGCCCTCGTGGTCTCTGGAGGCATCCTCAAACCATCACGGAGTAAGAAGTCGTCATTTCTCTCCTGCCTATATACAGACATGGTCTGTATTAACTGGATTACTGACCAAAATGAGCCTATGCCTGGACAAGAAGGTGATCAAGCCACAAAAGAGGTTCTCTGAAGTGAAGTCATAAGAGCGGGACGGCACTGACAGAAAATTCTGGCTTCTTTTGGCTGACCAGGGTTCAGCATGCATTTCTAGGTACTCAATTACATCCATTGGATGCACTTTTGGAGTGAAAGTTATTGGCTTACACAAATGATAAATTAAGCAAACCTATGAGTTTTTGCTTTTTTGTTTGTTTTTTTTTTTTTTTTGAGGCAGGGTCTTGCTCTGTCACCTAGGCTAAAGTGCAGTGACACGATCTTGGTTCACTGAGGCCCCTGCCTCTCAGGTGCAGGCAATTCTCCTGCCTCAGCCTCCCAAGTAGGTGGGATTACAGGTATCCACCATCAAGCCCAGCTAATTTTTTTTAATTTTCTGTAGAGACGGGGTTTTGCCATGTTGGTCAGGCTGGTCTCAAACTACTGACCTCAAGTGATCCGCCTGGCTTGGCCTCCCAAAATGCCAGGATTACAGGTGTGAGCCACTGCACCCAGCCAAATTAAGCAAACCTACAAGTTCTAAAATGGCCTCTGCAAGGGTGTGTGGAAAACAGGTCCTATCAGGACTATATCAACACTATATCAACACTAATATCAGGACTATAAATTGGTAGTCATGTGGGAAGGCAATTTGGTAGTATTTATTAAAATTAACTTGTCACCAATGACCCAGCAATTCCACTTACCCTAGAGAAATCATCCCAGGTGTGCATAAGCACGTATGCAAGAATCTGTACTGAAGGACTGTTTTTAGGAGTGAAAAACTAGGCCGAGCACGGTGGCTCACCCCTGTAATCCCAGCACTTTGGGAGGCTGAGGCAGGCAGATCACCTGAGATCGGGAGTTCAACACCAGCTTGACCAACATGGAGAAACCCCATCTCTACTAAAAATACAAAATTAGCCAGGCATGGTGGTGCATGCCTGTAATCCCAGGTACTTGGGAGGCTGAGGCAGAAGAATCACTTGAACCTGGGAGGTGGAGGTTGCGGTGAGCCAAGATCACACTATTCACTCCAGCCTGGTCAACAAGAGGGAAACTCCATCTCAAAAAAAAATTTTTTTAAAGGAAAACTGAAAACAACCAAAATACCCATCATGCTCAACTAAATAATGGCGCTTACCAAAATGTCCACCTACTAATCCTTGGAACCTGTAAATGTGACCTTAGGTGGCAAAAGGGACTTTGCAGATGTGATTAAGTTAAAGATATTGAGATGGGGGGATTATCCTAGATTACCTGGGTGGGCCCTAAATGTACACACAAAGATGCTTACAAAATGGATGCAGGAGGAGTGGGTCAGAGAAGGCATGTGATGACAGATGAGAGATGGCAGTGAAGTTCTCTGAAGATGGAGGAAATAGCAACAAGGCAAGGGATACAAGTTGCCACAAGAAGCTGTGCAAAAGACCTGGGAACCAATTCTTCCCTAGAGCATGCAGAAGGAACCAGACCTACCAACGCTCGATTTTTAGCCCAGTGAGACTCATTTCAAACTTTTGACTTCCAAAAATATAAGAGATTTAATCTGTGTTGCCTTAAGCCACAAAATTTGTGATAATCTGTTAGCATGGCAACAAGAAACTAAGATACTCATCAATAGGGAGTGTCTAAATAAAACTATGACATTTCTGGAGTCTTGTGCAGCACTTAAAAATAATGTGGCAGATATATATATGGAGACACAGAATGATCAAAACATATCCTTGAGTTTTTTTTTTTAAAAAGCAAGTTACAGAAAGATATGTCTAGTGTGACATCTTTATGTAAAAAGGAAAAAAATAGAATGTGTTATATACACACCAAAATTTTAAAATGGTCTTGAAGAATACACACAAAAAAATTGTCACTAATTTAGCCAGGGTAAGAAGGACACAGAGACCCAGATTAGAGATGGTACTCAAAAGGGACTTCAGTATTACCTGTTATTTCCATTTTGTCTAAGAATGTATTCAGGTACTACTCATATTTGCTTTTTAAAAATTTATTAGATATATAAGCTGTGCTTAAATGCAGGGTCGAAATAATCATTACATAGTTTCTGCAATCTTCTCTCCTTTTGAAATAACTATGCATTTGTCCCATAGTTGATCACCTGCTGTTATTTACATTTGTCTACAACTATTGACTAAATATCTTATAAAACAGACTGCATTCCTTGTGTTCACCCCGCAACCACTGTTGTAAAACGAGATGGAAAGGCAGGGAGGAGAAAGTAGGGGCACTTTCAGCAATTGACAGTCCTTTAGTAACTATCACCACAGGCACCTTCAGACCTACCCACCCAGCATCTCTGGTCAACAGGTGGTAGTCAAGATGGAAGCCAAGAAGACAGGTAATAATCAAAGTTTATTTATTTATTTATTTATTTTTGAGACGGAGTTTCACTCATGTTACCCAGGCTGGAGTGCAATGGCGCGATCTCGGCTCACCGCAACCTCCGCCTCCTGGGTTCAGGCAATTCTCCTGCCTCAGCCTCCTGAGTAGCTGGGATTACAGGCACGCGCCACCATGCCCAGCTAATTTTTTGTATTTTTAGTAGAGACGGGGTTTCACCATGTTGACCAGGATGGTCTCGATCTCTTGACCTCGTGATCCACCCGCCTCAGCCTCCCAAAGTGCTGGGATTACAGGCTTGAGCCACCACACCCGGCCCCAAAGTTGATTTAAATAAATCAACTTGCTAAATAGCAAGACCTTAGCTATACAATTAGAGAAAAATTGAAAGTGAGACTATTATCTCATCTGCCTAGCCATATTACAAACAAATTGGGAAGGAAGAAAATTCCAGCCAGGCTCTTCTAAAAATACAAAGTTAGCTGGGTATGGTGGCACATTCCTGTAATCTCAGCTACTTGAAAGGCCGAGGCAGGAGAATTGCTTAAACCCAACAGGCGGAGGTTGTAGTGAGCCAAGATCACACCATTGTACTTCAGCCTGGGCAAAAAGAGCAAAACTCCATCTCCGGAAAAAAAAAAAAAAAGTAAATTCCAGCAGGGCGCAGTGGCTCACACCTGTAATCCCAGTACTTTGGGAAGCCGAGGTGGGAGAATCACCTGAGGTCAGGAGTTCCAGACCAGCCTGACCAACATGGAGAAACCCCATCTCTACTAAAAATACAAAATTTGCCGGGCATGGTGGCACATGCCTGTAATCCCAGCTACTCAGGAGGCTAAAGCAGGAGACTCGCTTAAACCCAGGAGGTGGAGGTTGCAGTGAGCTGAGCTGAGATCGCACCATTGCACTCCAGCATGGTCAACAAGAGCAAAACTCTGTCTCAAAAAAAAAAAAAGAAAATTCCACAGGGATCACCAAACAAAAAACTATTCCACTACTCTAGAAAAAGTAATGCTGATAGGATAGTTTTGCTTTCATACACAATGGGCAGCTGACTGAATATGCATAAGACAACTTCCAAACAACATAGCACCTTTTAAAGAGGGTCTCCAGAGGGTGGCAAATAAGAAGAAGAAAAAAAAGAAAAAAATAAAAATGAAGAGAGTCAATACACTTTAAACATAATCTAAATACAATCTTTTTTTAAAAAAATATTTTGGTATCAGGGTCTCACTCTGTCATCCAGGCTGGAGTACAGTGGCACATAGCTTACTGCCTCTTCCAACTCCTGGACTCAAGTGATCCTCCCACCTCAGCCTCCTAATTAGCCAACCATGTCCAGCTAACTTTAAAATGTTTTGTAGAGATGGGATCTCACTATGTTGCCTCAGCAGGTCTTGAACTCCTAGCCTCAAGCAATTCTCCTGCCTTGGTCTCCCAAGTGCTGGAATTACAGGCATGAGCCACCACAGCCAGCCCACATCCATCTTTTTTTTTTTTTTCTTTTTTTTGAGACAGGCTGGAATATAGTGATGTAATCTTGGCTCACTACAACCTTTGTCTCCTGGACTCAAGCGATTTTTCAGCCTCTGCCTCTTGAGTAGCTGGGATGGGACTATAAGTGCATGCTACCAGTAGCCCAGCTAATTTTTTTTTTTTTTTGGGACGGAGTTTCGCTCTTGTTACCCAGGCTGGAGTGCAATGGCGCAATCTCGGCTCACCGCAACCTCCGCCTCCTGTGTTCAGGCAATTCTCCTGCCTCAGCCTCCTGAGTAGCTGGGATTACAGGCACGTGCCACCACGCCCAGCCAATTTTTTGTATTTTTAGTAGAGATGGGGTTTCACGGTGTTGACCAGGATGGTCTCAATCTCTTGACCTCATGATCCACCCGCCTCGGCCTCCCAAAGTGCTGGGATTACAGGCTTGGGCCACCGCGCCCGGCCCTAATTTTTTTGTATTTTTTTGTAGAGACAGGGTTTTGCCACGTTGTCCAGGCTGCTCTTAAACTCCAATCCACTCCTTGGCCCCCCAATGTGCTGAGACACCACATCTGGCCACATCCATCTTATTCATTCTGACATTAGCCTTACCATTATCATACTCTTATAGATGATGATAGTATAACATAATAGTTCAAGAGTATGGACTCAGGGCTGGAATCAGATCTATTTCAGACTTAGCTTTGCCACTAACTATCTGACCATCGTCAAGTTACTTAACTTTCGTCTGTGCCAGTTTCTTCATTCATGAAATAAAGATAATCTTTGGCTGGGCATGGTGGCTCAGGCCTGTAATCCCAACACTTTGAGGGCTGAGGAGGGCGGATCACTTGAGGTCAGGAGTTCGAGACCAGCCTGGCCAACATGGTGAAACCACATTTCTACTAAAAATACAAAAAATAGCTGGTAGTGGTGGCATGGGCCTCGGAAGGCTAAGGCAGGAGAATTGCTTAAACCCAGGAGGTAGAGGTTGAAGTGAGCTGAGATCACGCCGCTGCACTCCAACCTGGGTGGCAGAGTAAGACTCCATCTTGAACAAAACCAAACAAAAAACAAACAAAAAATAATAATAAAAATAAAGATAATCCAGTATCAACCTCATGTTTTTTGTGGGGATTAAATGAAATAATGGATGTGAAGTATTTAGCACAAAATCTGCCACTCAATATGCTGGCACTGTTGTCATGGTAGTGGAAGAGATGGTGACAATGATGACTAAGAAGATTCACCAGAAGAAGTAACTAGGGGCTGGGCATGGTGGCTCACGCCTGTAATCCCAGCACTTTGGGAGGCTGAGGCAGGCGGATCATCTGAGGTCAGGAGTTTAAGACCAGCCTGGCCAATATGATGAAACACTGTCTCTACCAAAAATACAAAATTAGCTGGGCATGGTCATGTATGCCTGTAATCCCAGCTACTCAGGAGGCTAAGACAGGGGAACCACTTGAACCTGGGAAGTAGAGGTTCAGTGAGCAGCAGTCGTGCCATTGCATTCTAGCCTGGGCGACACAGAACAAGACTCTGTCTCAAAAAAAAAAGAAAAAGAAAGAAAGAAAAGAAAAGTAACTTGGGATTTCTGAAGGTATGGAATTTGGCCAAGTGTGATGGCTCACACCTGTAATCCCAGCACTTTGGGAGACTGAGGCAGGAGGATTGCTCAAGGCCAGTTCACAACCAGGCTGAGCAACATAGCATGATTCCCTCTCTATAAAACATTAAAAAATTAGTAGTACATCTGTAGTCCCAGCTACTCAGGAAGCTAAGGTGGGAAGATCGCTTAAAGCACAGGAGTGTGAGGCTGCCATGAACTATGATCACACTAGTGATGTCCAGCCAGCAACAGAGTGAAATCCTGTCTCTAGAAAAATATGCTTTAAAAGAGGTATGGAATTTGCCCAAGGTCACACAGCAAGCAAGGAGCAGAGCTAGAATTTCAATTCCAGTTTGACTCTTTAAATCTGACTTTAACTTCAAGGCAATACTATCTCCCACAGCCCTGACATACTTTATTCTCATTTTACAGCTTGAGCTAGACAAGCCTGAGAGCCTGTTGGGCCTTTTGCCCAAGCTCACAGAACACTGCACCAAGATTCAGTGACTCCTATTACAGTGCTCATTAATTGCATGGTAATCAACACTACTGGTAAACAAGGGTAGTTTATTCACTTACTCATTAACTATTTCAAATCTAGAATTCTATAAAAGTACATAAATTTTGCTCAAAGGAAACACAGGCTAGCAGTGTCCTCTTAGAATAGCTCAACATAAATCTGAATGTCATCTCAAAGATTCCACTTGAGTGAAGATTTCACTTGAGTGTATGATAAGTATTTAAAGCCTTGACTATTTCAGCTGATCAACGTCAAACCCAAATGCTCCTTTCCTTATTTGGCAAAACAAACAAAATAATAAACAAAAACCCTTTTGTGTCTTTTAGGTTTCATTTGTTAATTAACATATAATTGGCATAGAGTAAACTGCACATATTAAAAGTGTGTGATTTAAAGAGTTGTGACACACATACAAATGTAAAACAATCAAAATAGAGAAATGTCCATCACCCAAAAAGTTTCGTCATGTTCCTTTACACTTCGTCCCTCTCATCCTTTCCTGCCTCTATCGCCAGGCAGCCACTACAGATTAGTCTGCATTTCTAGAATGTCATATAAATGGAGTCTTACAGTACATACTCCTGTTTGTCTGGTTTCTTCCACTCAGCATAAATCCATGTTGTGAGTACCAATGGTTCATTTGTTTTGTTGCTGAGTAATACTCCATTGTATGGATATACCACATTTGTTTATCTATTCACCTGCTGATGGACATTTGGATTGTTTCCAGCTTTGGGCAGTCACAAATAAAGCTGACCTGAATATGAATGTTCAAGTTTTTGTGTGTGTGAGGCAGGGTAGAGGGGAAGTACTTACAAGCAAACACAATGAAATATGAGAAGCAGTAACCAAAATGCTTAAATTTAAAATGAACCTCAACCGTGGAGTAAGAAATATCTTAGCCACCATGGGTAAGTCAATCACCTTCTCTGTCAACACCCTTTTATACGATGCCTGCTTGTTCCCAACTGCAGTTTGTAAAGAAAAATGGGATAGGAAGCAGAAAGCTTTTGGAATTTCCACAAGTAAGCTACTGCTTTTTTTCTCATCTTAAAATCCCTTTATTTTATTTTATTTTATTTTATTTTATTTTATTTTTTTTTTGAGACAGAGTTTCGCTCTTGTTACCCAGGCTGGAGTGCAATGGCGCAATCTCGGCTCACCACAACCTCCGCCTCCTGGGTTCAGGCAATTCTCCTGCCTCAGCCTCCTGAGTAGCTGGGATTACAGGCACGCACCACCATGCCCAGCTCATTTTTTGTAGTTTTAGTAGAGACGGGGTTTCACCGTGTTGACCAGGATGGTCTCGATCTCTTGACCTCATGATCCACCCGCCTCGGCCTCCCAAAGTGCTGGGATTACAGGCTTGAGCCACCGCGCCCGGCCAAAATCCCTTTATTTTAAAAAGAATAATGTTCTATGAAATGCAATGCAAAATACAATAACATTTGAGATGTCATTTCTGAGTTATTGCTTTTTTATTTCTCTTAAATGTATATTTATTTCAACATTCTAAAAAAATTTCCTAAGCCGGTCATGGTGGCTCACATCTGTAACCCCAAAACTTTGAGAGGTAGAGGCAGGTGGATCAACTGAGGTCAGGAGCTTGAGACCAGCCTGGCCAACCTGGTGAAACCCCATCTCTACTAAAAATACAAAAAAAAATTAGCTGGAGTGATGGTCGCCCATCATCCCATCTACTCAGGAGGCTGAGGCAGGAGAAGCCCTTGAACCTGAGAGGCAGAGTTTGCAGTGAACTGAGATTGTGCCACTGCACACCAGACTGGGCAATAGAGCAAGACTCCTGTCTAAAAAAAAGAAAAAGAAATCCTATATGCCTTTGCTTTCCACCAGCAACATAAAATTCAATACAAAGAGCTATTTTTTTTCTCTTTGCCTTTTTTCACATATTCTAACAAATGGCTATTTTAAAGGACATGAAAAAGCCTCACTCTGCATTCTTTTTTCTTTTGAGACGAGTTTCACTCTTGTCGCCCAGGTTGGAGTGTAATGGCGATCTTGGCTCACTGCAACCTCCATCTCCTGGATTCAAGTGATTCTCCTGCCTCAACCTCCCACGTAGCTGGGATTACAGGCACCCACCACCATGCCCAGCTAATTTTTGTATTTTTAGTAGAGATGGGGTTTCACCATGTTGGCCAGACTGATCACGAACTCCTGACCTCGGGTGATCCGCCTGTCTTGGCCTCCCAAAGTGCTGGGATTACAGGCATATGCTACTGTGCCCAGCCCACTCTGCATTCTTAATTCATTCATAGTAAGATCCAATGCCCTCTCCTACAAGGATCTACTTTTTCTGCATCCCGTGTTCCCCATCTCTTCTCTCTCCTTTAGCTTACTGAGCTCAGAGCTCCAAATATGCTGAGGATGCTTCCCTCTCAAGGACTTGGCTCTTGCTGTCCTCTCTGTATGGGATGTTCTTTCCTGGGTAGCCATATGGTATACTCCCTCCCTCCCTTCAGGTTTCTGCTCAGAAGCCATCCTGGGCTTTCCTTTCGTGCCCACCCTATATAAAACAGGGCAGGCTGGGTGCAGTGGCTCACACTTGTAACCCCAGTACTTTGGGAGGCCGAGGCGGGCAGATCACCTGAGGTCTGGAGTTCAAGACCAGCCTAACAAACATGGTGAAACCCCATCTCTACTAAAAATACAAAAATTAGCCAGGCATGGTGGTACACACCTGTAATTCCAGCTCCTCAGGGGGCTGAGGCTAGAGAGTTGCTTGAACCCAGGAGGTGGAGGCTGCAGTGAGTGGAGATGGCACCATTGCACTCCAGCCTGGGAAACAGTGAGAGACTCTGTTTCAAAATTAAATTAATTAATTAAAAATAAAATAGGCCGGGCGCGGTGGCTCAAGCCTGTAATCCCAGCACTTTGGGAGGCCGAGGCGGGTGGATCACGAGGTCAAGAGATCGAGACCATCCTGGTCAACATGGTGAAACCCCGTCTCTACTAAAAATACAAAAAATTAGCTGGACATGGTGGTGTGTGCCTGTAATCCCAGCTACTCAGGAGGCTGAGGCAGGAGAATTGCCTGAACCCAGGAGGCGGAGGTTGCGGTGAGTCGAGATCGCGCCATTGCACTCCAGCCTGGGTAACATGAGTGAAACTCCGTCTCAAAAATAAATAAATAAATAAAATAAAATAAAACAAAATAAAACAGTACAGTTGGCTAGGTGCAGTGGCTCATGCTCCGCACTTTGGGAGTCTTGGGTAGGAGAATCACTTGAGGCCAGGAGGAATTCAAGACCAGCCTGGACAATATAGCAAGACCCCATCTCTAATTTAAAAAAAAAAAATTAAAAAAACAGAGCCCTCTTTCCTATGCTCTCCATCTCTTTACTGAGCTATACTTTTCTCTTTAGCACTTATCATTTGCCTATATGCCATGTTATATATTTGTCATTGTCTATATCATCCCACTATATTATAAGCTTTTTGAGGACAAGGATCTTATTTTATCCACTGCTATATCCCCAGCATCCAGGACGGTTGGCCAAGCTTACTTCTAAATTCCACCAATATTTGTTGAATGAATTCGTTGATTAAACATTATTTATTGCTTAAAAAAAAAAAAAAAAAAAGCCAGGCTCAGTGGCCTATATCTGTAATCCCAGCACTTTGGGAAGCCGAGGTGGGTGGATCACAAGGTCAGGAGTTCAAGATCAGTCTGGCCAACATGGTAAAACCCCATCTCTACTAAAAATACAAAAATTAGTTGGGCATGGTGGCCCATGCCTGTAATCCCAGCTACTCAGAAGGCTGAGGCAGGAGAATTGCTTGAACTGGGACCCAGGAGGCAGAGGTTACAGTGAGCCAAGATTGTGCCACTGCACTGCAGCCTGGGCTACAGAAAGAGACTCCATCTTAAAATAACAATAATAATAATAATAACCTGTTTAGAATTTACTGGGAAGAGGCTGGGTGTAGTGGCTCATGCATGTAATCCTAGCAGTTTGGGAGGCTGAGGCGGGCGGATCACTTGAGGTCAGGAGTTGAAGACCAGCCTGGCCAACATGGTAAAACCCATTCTCTACTAAAAATACAAAATTAGCTGGGCACAGTGGCTCATGCCTGTAATCCCAGCACTTTGGGAGGCTGAGGTGAGCGGATCATGAGGTCAGGAGATTGAGACCATCCTGGCTAACACAAAGAAACCCCGTCTCTATTAAAAATATAAAAACTTAGCCAGGAATGGTGGCGTACGTCTGTAGTCCCAGTTGCTACCTGGGAAGCTGAGGGAGGAGAATTGCTTGAACCTGCGAGGTGGAGGTTGCGGTGAGCCAAGATCGTGCCACTACACTCCGGCCTGGGCGATAGAGCGAGACTCAAACAAACAAACAAAAAACAAAATTAGCTGGGCATGGTGGCACATGCCTGTTATCCCAGCTAACTGGAAGGCTGAGGCAGGAGAATCACTTGAACCCAGGAGGTAGAGGTTGCAGTGAGCCGAGATCACACCACTGCACTCCAACCTGGGCAACAAGAATGAAACTGTCTCAAAAAAAAAAAAAAAAAAAGAAAGAAAAGAAAGAAAAAGAAAAAGAATTTACTGGGAAGAAAAATTTTAATTGAAATACTTTCAACTGCTTAAATTAAAATACTAAGTCAATGTTGATCTACTTCTTAGAAGGGATTCTTTGTTCAGATTGACTTTGAGCAGTGCTTACAGGGTGAACAGAACACTAAAGCCCAAAGGCAGGAAAGCCAGGTTCTAGTCATTGCCCTGCCACAACTAGCTATGCTATAGTGACTGAGTCGTAAACTCTCCTGATCTGAGATAACTTCTTTTTAAAATGAGGGAAGTTATTATCTCTAAAATCTCTTCTTGCTCTAAAATTCTAAGACTCTCTATTGCAATCTTCTGCATTAAGGTTGCCAGTCATAAATTAGTCAACTTGAATCCCATCCCTCATAATCCAAAAGTGTTAACTGAAGGATTCTACATATTATAAAACCCTGTGGAAAATGGCGATTATTCACCCAAATGTCTACTGGAAGAAGAGGCTTGGAAGACTGTACTTCATAGGTGTGGTGGTATTTCAAAAGATAGCTTTTAAAAAATTAATAAACCACAAATCTTCCTCAAATATGAAAAAGAAACAGTTACTAAAAGAAAACAGAGATATCTGTTTATTCCTCCTTCTGTAGCCAGTTATGAAATTTAAAATAACTGCAAATACAAATACTATACATTGTTGGAAGCAGTAAAGTATTATGATGAGGAGCAGATGTGCAGTGAACAGAACTAAGTTAACGTGCAAGCTCTTTATGTGTTCTTGAGCAAGTCGAATACCTACTCTGCACTTTACTTCCTTCATCTGTACAATGAGTGCAATATTTCCAATTGTTAGACTCTTTTGAGAATTTAATAAGATAATGCCTGATATGTAGGATACATTTAATCAACATTATTAAGTAATTAAATATGAGCACTTTGGGAGGCCAAAGTAGGCTGATCACATGAGGTCAAGAGTTCGAGACCAGCCTGGCCAATATGGTGAAACTTTGTCTCTACCTAAAATACAAAAATTAGCTAGGTATGGTGGCCCAGGCCTGTAATCCTAGCTACTTGGGAGGCTGAGGCAGAAGAATTGCTTCAACCCAGGAGGTGGAGGTTACAGTGAGCTGAGAGAGGGGGTGCCACTGCACTCCAGCCTGGGCAACAGAGAGAGGCTTTCAGAATATAAAAAAATAAAAATTAAAAAATTATATATATAATATATGAATATATGAATACACCCACACAAATAAAAATCTAATAGCCACAAAAAATATTCTTAGCTATCTATTTCTCCTGATACCATGGAGCCTATATACCACAGAAAGAATGAAAAAGTTATTCACCACTACCAGTCGTAAATGTTTATCACCCATACATACACTAATTTCTGAGAAATCAGACCATAAATTTAAAAAGCAATTTTTAAAAAAAAATCTAGCAGGCCAGAGAGGTTCTTTCCTTTTAAAACCACCTATTCTGTGGAAATAGGTGACAAATTCATGCCAATACATTTATACAGTAAACATTTTAGGAAAACCAACTTAACAGCACAGTTATTTTAACTAATCCTACTCTTT
The DNA here is from genome assembly GCF_009761245.1 of Sapajus apella. NCBI lineage: Eukaryota > Metazoa > Chordata > Mammalia > Primates > Cebidae > Sapajus > Sapajus apella. The sequence continues at coordinate 70,466,949 of NW_022436942.1, forward strand.
CTAATCCTAAAAATAAATAAATCACATAAATATAAATGACATATATATTGGTTCCGTGAACTTGGATTAGTCTTTAAGAAACAAAGAGCATAGGCCCAGTGTGGTGGCTCATGCCTGTAATCCCAGAGCTTTGGGAGGCCAATGCAGGTGGTTTAAGAGGTCAGGAGTTCCAGACCAGCCTGGCCAGCATGGTGAAAACCTGTCTCTACTAAAAATACAAAAAATAGCCGGGCGTGGTGGCGCACACCTGTAATCCCAGCTACTCCAGAAGCTGAGACAGGAGAATCACTTGAATCCAGGAGGTGGAGGTTGCAGTGAGCTGAGATCGCACCACTGCACTCCAGCCTCAGCGACAGAGCAAGACTCCGTCTGAGAAGAAAAAAAAAAAAGAAAGAAAAGAAAAGAAAAGAAACAAAGAGCATCCACTTCCCACCTTCCACACACAACACAGCCAATTAAATCAAAAGATTCCACTATGATAGCATAATACCCCTTGAGTTTTCAGGCAGATAAGACACTCAGACACACCTTGCTTTTTATAGAACAGGCCCAAATGAGACACAATAAAAGGATGATTCCATGTCAGGAATTCCCTGCCAATTATATCCTCCTCTTTTTGGTGACTAGATTGTAAAATAAGTCAATTAAGAGTTCACAACAGAAGTGCTGAAGCAACCTCAAATCCAGACACAAAAATACAGTGGAACGTATTCGCATCTCAAGCACGTCCAAATGTCTCAGCCACCACGATCGGATCACTGCCATTTCCAGAAACATACAGTAATGGCTTTTAATTCATTTCTATAAATGTTCGTTGTGCGGAAAGCCAAACTGCATGCAAAACCGCAAAACACAAAAGATTCCTCGCATTCCGTTTATAGCCAGAAGATAGGCCATCTTCTCTGCGCCCTACCCCAGAAAGCCCTCCTTAAGGCTGTAAAAATTTGATGACACCCCATGCTACCTACACATCAAAATGTCATCCCACGAAGTGGAGGGGGAGCGGTGTCAGCATCCGCTGGCCTCCATGAAATGACACTGCCAGTATTCCTACCGCTGGGCAAACACGAACCCAAGTGAAGCCGATGGAAAGTTCCCACCAACCAGGCACATTTGGTTCCCTTCTGTCCGCAAGGCCAAGCAACTCAAATGAGATCTGCTGTTGCACCTGCCACAGCTCTGAACCCGGGATGCTCGGCGACCCCCTGGCGCACAAATAGGCCCTGCGGCCTAACGCGCCCGTGACCCTTCGCCGAGAGCGCACAGAGGGCCGCTGGAGCATCCCTCTCGTTATCCACATCGCCCGCTTCCCTGACAAAGGCCCCGTGTCAATCTATCCGAGGCACGACACAGAGAAGTTGCTGGATTGCCCATCGCGGACCCGCAGCTGCCACTACCCTCTCCCGGAAAACAAAAACAAAAACAAAAACAAAAAACACAGAACTGGGGAAGAAAAGGGTGAGAGGGTGCACAGCGTGAAAATGAAAATGTTCCTAAAGCTAAGCAACCTGAATGTGCCCTGGAAGTGGGTCCAGGGGGCCCTTGGGGTAGGGGAGGTAGGGCCCGGGTGGTGGCGGCGGCTCCTCCGGGGCATGAAGGCCGAGCCAGGGGCTAGTCTAATAAAATGCCGGGTGTCGGAACGCTCAAAAGGAAACCACAAATGAAATCCCCGGACGGGCGCCAGGCCCGGGGGAGGGAGGAAAGGAGAGAGAGAGGCGCGGGCGGTCTGCAGACCTGCGGCCGCGGCCCCAACCTGCCAGCCCCGCGCCCACACACACCTGCCCCGGCAGCCACCGGGAGGCAAGGCCCGCGACTGGAGACCGACCCCCGGGAGCTGGACGGGTGGGCCAGTCTGATGGCGGGATCCGGGGGCCGCCTCGCTTACCTCCAGGTCGGTGTCGGCGGCCTCCGGGGCCCCGAGGATCTCGCTGGGCAGCTCCGCCAGGTCGGTGACCCGGATCAGCCCGTCGTGCAGGAATATGGTCTCCTCCTTCACCGAGAGCCACTGCGCCGAGTCCGCGGCCGCCGCTGCCGCCGCCGCCGCCGCGGCCGCCGAGGAGCCCATGGCCCCAGCTGAGGTCCTGGCGCTGATGAGCAGACGCCCGGCCCGGGGAGACAGAGCAGGAGCTGCCGCGATCACCAGTCCATGGCAGCGGCCTCCGCGCCCGCCAGCGGCGCCCCGCTCGCCGCCTCGCCCGTGCAGCTCCGCCCTAGGCGGTCCGAGCCGCCATCCCCCAGACCTCAGCCCGGGAGACCCCGGCCCCGCCGCCGCAGCCGCCGCCGCCCTCAAGAGCAGGATCCGCCTCTGCCGCTCGGCAGCCAACTGTCAGTGAGACGCCATGTTGGGGGCGGGGCTCCCGGCATGCCCCGCGGAGCGGACAATACAGGCCCCGCCCGCCACCCCGCCCACCGCTCCGCAGACCCCGCCGCCCGGGTGGCCTGGACCTCCGGCTTGCCCTTAGCTGCCGCTTGCCCTCAGCCTGACCTCCGTCTGCCCCTTCTCCCTGAGGGCATTCAGGGTCGCCTTAGCTCTGCAGCGCACCAGGGAAGAGGACGCCGCCTCCCCCTTCTTGTGCCTACTCAGGTGTGCACCCCTTGCTCGGGCCCGCGCCCCTACCCTGGGCAGAGCATAGAGATCACACCTTGTTTTCATGTTTAAATGAGATGCAGGCAAAAGGCTGACGCAGCATCGGCGCTGCACACTTGTTCATAAGCACTTGGGAGAATCGCATAGTAGGTGATTCTTATTTCCTGAAAACTCTAGTGCCCAGTAAGCACTCAAAACCTGCTGAAAATAAAGCGGTTTGTCAACAATGCTTGGTGCCCAATGCCCAGCACTTAATATGTACTCCATGAGTGGCGGTTCTAATTATTGCTATGTTAATTCCATCAGTGTTACACACGAATTGACATACACCTTAAAATATGCTCACTAGGCCAGGTGCAGTGGCTCAGCACTTTGGAAGGCTGAGGTAGGATTGCTTGAGCCCAGGAGCTCAAGACCAGCCTGGGCAACATAGGGAAACCCCATCTCTACAAAAAATAAAAAATTAGCCAGGCACAGTGGCAATTGCCTGTAGTACCAGCTACTCGGGAGGCTGAGGCAGGAGGATCTCTTGAACCCAGGAGGTGGAAGCTGCAGTGAGCTATTATGTTGCCACTGCACTCCAGCCTGGGTGACAGGGAGACTCCTTCTCTCCCTCCCCACCAAAAACATATATATGCCCATTGGTCCCATTTTATAAAAGCAAGAAAAGAAAACTGTATGTATAAAGAAAAATGCATTAGGGAGGGCCGGGCGCGGTGGCTCACGCCTGTAATCCCAGCACTTTGGGAGGCCAAGGTGGGCAGATCACAAGGTCAGGAGTTTGAGACGAGCCTGGCCAACATGGCGAAACTCAATTTCTACTAAAAATACAAAGATTAGCTGGGTTTAGTGGTGCACACCATAAGTCCCAGCTACTCAGGAGGCTGAGGCAGGAAGATCGCTTGAGCCCAGAAGGCAGAAGTTACAGTGAATCAGCTGAGATTATGCCACTGCACTCCAGCCTGGGCAACAGAGCAAGACCCTGTCTCAAAAAAGAGGAAAAGAAGAAAGAAGGCCGGGCGCGGTGGCTCACGCCTGTAATTCCAGCACTTTGGGAGGCCGAGATGGGTAGATCACTAGGTCAAGAGATTGAGACTATCCTGGTCAACATGGTGAAACCCCGTCTCTACTAAAAAATACAAAAAATTTGCTGGGCGTGGTGGCGTGCGCCTGTAGTCCCAGCAGCTACTTGGGAGGCTGAGGCAGGAGAATTGCTTGAACCCCGGAGGCAGAGTTTGCAGTGAGCCGTTATTGCGCCACTGCATTCCAGCCTGGCGACAAAGCGAGACTCTGTCTCAAAAAAAAAGAAAGAAGAGGAAAAAGAGGCCGGGCGCGGTGGCTCAAGCCTGTAATCCCAGCACTTTGGGAGGCCGAGGCGGGTGGATCACGAGGTCAAGAGATTGAGACCATCCTGGTCAAAATGGTGAAACCCCGTCTCTACTAATACAAAAAATTAGCTGGGCATGGTGGCGCGTGCCTGTAATCCCAGCTACTCAGGAGGCTGAGGCAGGAGAATTGCCTGAACCC
>NW_022436942.1:70471462-70481089 GCF_009761245.1 Sapajus apella
ACCATCCTGGTCAAAATGGTGAAACCCCGTCTCTACTAATACAAAAAATTAGCTGGGCATGGTGGCGCGTGCCTGTAATCCCAGCTACTCAGGAGGCTGAGGCAGGAGAATTGCCTGAACCCGGGAGGCGGAGGTTGCGGTGAGCCGAGATCGCGCCATTGCACTCCAGCCTGGGTAACAAGAGCGAAACTCTGTCTCAAAAAATAAATAAATAAATAAGTAAAAATACAAAAAATTAGCTGGGCATGGTGGTGCGTGCCTGTAATCCCAGCTACTCAGGAGGCTGAGGCAGGAGAATTGCCTGAACCCAGGAGGCGGAGGTTGCTATGAGCCCAGATCGCGCCATTGCACTCCAGCCGGGTTACATGAGTGAAACTCCGTCTCAAAAAAAAAAAAAAAAAAAAAGAGGAGGAAAAAGAAAACAGTAAGTCCAGCAGTTCAGAGATGATAAGAACCATGCACACAATAAAACAGGCAAGTGTAATGGAATGACCATTTCATCAAATCCTCCCAACTATCTGAGAAGGGGAGAGGAGCATTATTATTCCTAATAACAGCTGGTTTCAGCTGGGAAACCAGTGCTCAGTTAGATACTTTGCTCAATGTCACAAAGCCAGTAAACAGCAAAGCTCAGATGTAAACACAGGTGTCTGTCTGCCTTTACAACTCCAGCCTCCTTAGCTATAGGGAAACTCCTTCATGCCCTTTTCCAAATCTAATGACAACTTTTTTTTTTTTTTTTGGAAACGGAGTCTTGCTCTGTCACCTAGGCTGGAGTGCAGTGACACGATCTTGGCTCACTGCAACCTCCGGCTCCCAGGTTCAAGCAATTCTTCTGCCTCATCCTCCGGAGTAGCTGGAACTACAGGCGCGGACGCCCAGCTAATTTTTTTTTGTTTTTAGTAGGGATGGGGTTTCCCCATGTTGGCCAAGCTGGTATTTTTTAATTAAAAAAAATTTTTTTTTGTAGAGATGGACTCTCCCTATGTTGCCTAGGCTGTTCTCCAACTCCTAGCCTCAAGTGATCTTCACACTTTGGCCTCCCAAAGCACTGGGATTACAGGCATGAGCCACTATGACCAGCCCATCACAATTTTTAAATGCTCAGATTCTGGATTCTAGCCATCTTAAATAGCTCAGATAAAATTTCTTCTACTCTTGATCTTATTTCTTCTACTCTTAATGATATTTCAACATCAGGAGTCAAGGTGCCCAGGAACTCTTGTCCTTCACCCTAAGTGATGAAAGCAATACAGATCTAGGGCTTAAAGTCTTTAGACTGCATAATGAATAGTTATTTAATATTTTAGCAACAGTAATTAATTAGTCATAGGACTGCATGGCTGCCACTGCACCATGATGAGGCAGCTGATGAATTAATATTTATATAACCCCCTCTGGAAATAATACCATTTAGTAGGGATTTTTAGAACAGATCAGCAAAACAAAGAAAATGCCTGGCCAAAAGAACTTTAGGTTGGAAGCTAGGAGGCCAGAGAATCCATATCTAGTCTAGACAACACACAAATACACACATAAGACATTCATTTATATAGGAAGGAAAGATTTATGGCTTATGACTTCTTTCTTTTTTTTTTTTGAGACACAGTCTTACTGTGTCGCCCAGGCTGAAGTGCTGTGGCATGATCTCGGCTCACTGCAACCTCCGCCTCCAGAGTTCAGGTGATTCTCCTGCCTCAGCCTCCTGAGTAGCTGGGATTACAGGTGTGCGCCACCACACCCAGCTAATTTTTGTATTTTTAATAGAGATGGGGTTTCACCATGTTGGTCATGCTGGTCTTGAATCCTGACCTCGTGATCTGCCTGCTTTGGCCTCCCAAAGTGCTGGGATTACAGGCGTGAGCCACCACGCCCAGCCAACTTCTTTTCTTTGGAATTGTCTTTTCTACTCTTCTAGTTGAGAATGGGGAATCAGGATGGGAAAAGGAGCAAGAGAAAGTGTTGGCTGGGCAACCCTAAGTTAGAAGCAGAGAAGAAACATGAGGAAAGCAGGAAGAATAGCTATAACTGGGTTGGACCTCAGTTACTCCTGGGAGGCATCTTCCCAAGAGGGAGCAGGCTTGTTGATGGAGATCATCTCCCTCCTGCCCCAGCTGCTGACATGATACTCACTGGCCCTGGCTCAAGCTGGGGCCCCTGTGGGATTTTGCAATATCTCTCCCTTCTGCTGGCTTTTCTATACCAGCTGACTGTCTAAAATGACTCTGTAATCCTTCCTGGATCCAAAAATATGTGAGTGTGGTGTGAAGATAAGTGGTCCTTGATAGACTTTATTAGGGCTCAAAGGTGGTTTTAGATGAGTCAGCCATGTTAAGGCCTTTCAAAACACCAAGGAAAAAATACACACACACACACACACACACACACACACACACACACACAGAACCTATGGGGGAGATTGATTATTTCCATCTCAGTAATTACAGCCTCAAAGAGGAAACACACACACCTACTCAAAATCTTTTTTCCAAGTGTTCTGGTAGGCTCTGTTCATATTTTTATTTCAAAGAAGATTATTTTGGCTCATGGGTGGATCTATGAGGCAGCAGGGAAAATAAATCAGATGAAATAGATATTTGAAAACGAGGAGGGGGAAATTCTCCTTCAAGCACCACTGAATTGCTAAAACTATAGGGTGGGCCTCCACCTTGATGAAAAACCAGAAGATGAAGCAGCATTAAACGCCTTTCTCATTTGAAAAAAATCAGTACCAGGGAGCTCTGAAAGATGCTATGTCCTCCGGCGCCACCTTGTGTGCATCACAGGCATTGCTGCACTGGGATTTCTAGTTCTGACTTGGAAATTTGCAAACATTCCTCTCCTGCAAAAAAATTAGATTAAGAAAAAGTTGTTCTTAGTCAGGCACAGTGGCTCATGCCTGTAATCCCAGCACTTTGGGATCCCAAGGCGGGCAGATTACAAGGTTAGGAGTTTGAGACCAGCCTGACCAACATGGTGAAACCCATCTCTACTAAAAATACAAAAAAAAAAAAAAAAAATTAGCCAGGTGTGGTAGCTTGAGCCTGTAAATCCAGCTACTTGGGAGGCTGAGGCAGGAGAATTGCTTGAACCCGGGAGGCGGAGGTTATAGTGAGCCAAGATCGTGCCACTGCACCTCAGCCTGGGCAACAGAGCAAGACTCCATCTTGAGGGGAGGGGAGTGGGGAAAAAGACACAGACTGGCAAATTGGATAAAGAGTCAAGACCCATGCCGGGCGCGGTGGCTCAAGCCTGTAATCCCAGCACTTTGGAAGGCCGAGGCGGGTGGATCACGAGGTCAGCAGATCGAGACCATCCTGGTCAACATGGCGAAACCCCGTCTCTACTAAAAATACAAAACATTAGCTGGGCATGGTGGCGTGTGCCTGTAATCCCAGCTACTCAGGAGGTTGAGGCAGGAGAATTGCTTGAACCCAGGAGGCGGAGGTTGCAGTGAGCCGAGATCGTGCCATTGCACTCCAGCCTGGGTAACAAGAGTGAAATTCCGTCTCAAAAAAAAAAAAAAAAAAAGAGTCAAGACCCATCCGTGTGCTGTATTCAGGAGACCCATCTCACATGCAAAGACACAAAAAGTCTCAAAATAAAGGGATGGAGGAATATTTACCAAGCAAATGAAAAGCAAAAAAAAGCAGGGGCTGCAATCCTAGTGTCTGATAAAAATGACTTTAAACCAACCAAGATTTGAAAAGACAAAGAAGGGCATTACATAATGGTAAAGGGATCAATGCATCAAGAAGAGCTAACTAACCCTCCTAAATATATATGCACCCAATACAGGAGCACCCAGATTCATAAAGCAAGTTCTCAGAGACCTACGAAGAGACTTAGACTCCTGCACAATAATAGTGGGAGACTTTAACACCCCACTGTCAATATTAGACAGATCAACAGGACAGAAAATTAACAAGGATACTGAGGACTTGAACTCAGCTCTGGAGCAAGCAAACCTAATAGACATCTACAGAACTGTCCACCCTAAATCAACAGAATATGCATTCCTCTTAACATCACATAACAATTATTCTAAAATTGACCACATAATTGAAAGTAAGGCACTCCTCAGCAAATGCAAAAGAATGGAAATCATAACAGTCTCTCAGACCACAATGCAATCAAATTAGAATTAGGATTAAGAAACTCACTCAAAACCGCACAACTACAGGGAAACTGAACAACCTGCTCCTGAATGACTACTGGGTAAATAAGTTCTTTGAAACCAATGAGAACAAAGACACAATGTACCAGAATCTCTGGGACACAGCTAAAGGAGTATTTAGAGGGAAATTTATAGCACTAAATGCCCACATGAGAAAGTGGGAAAGATGTAAAATTGACACCGTAACATCACAGTTAAAAGAACTAGAAGGCCAGGTGCAGTGGCTCATGCTTGTAATCCCAGCACTTTGGGAGGCCAAGGTGAGTAGATCATGAGGTCAGCAGTTTGAGAACAGCCTGGCCAACACAAGGAAACCCCATCTCTACTAAAAATACAAAAATCTGATGGACACGACAGTGCACACCTGTAGTCTCAGCTACTCAGGAGGCTAAGGCAGGAGAACGCTCAACCTGGGAGGCGGAGGTTGTGGTGAGCCAAGATCATGCCACTGCACTCCAGCCTGGGCAACAGAGTGAGACTCCGTCTCAAAATAAAGAAATGAAAATAAAAATAAAATTACTAAAGAATCAAGAGCAAATACATTTCCAAAACTCGCAGAAGACAAGAAATAACTAAGATCAGAGCAGAACTGAAGGAGATAGAGACACAAAAAAACCCTTCAAAAAGTCAATAAATCCAGGAGCTGGTTTTTTGAAAAGATTAACAGACCACTACCCAGGATAATAAAGAAGAAAAGAGAGAACAATCAAATAGACATAATAAAAAATGATAACGGGGCTGGGCACAGTAGCTCACACCTGTAATCCCAGCACTCTGGGAGGCCAAGGCGTGCGGATAACCTGAGGTCAGGAGTTCAAGACCAGCCTGGTCAACATGGTGAAACCCTGTCTCTACTCAAAATACAAATATTAGCTGGGCATGTGCTGTAATCTCAGCTACTTCAGGAGGCTGAGACAGGAGAATTGCTTGTGAGGCGGAAGTTGCAATGAGCCAAGACCATGCCACCATTGCACTCCAGCCTGGGCGACAAGAGTGAAACTCTGTATTAAAAAAAAAAAAAAAATGATAAAGGGATGTCATCACTGATCCCACAGAAATATAAACTACCGTCAGAGAATACTATAAACACCTCATCACAAATAAACTGGAAAATCAGCTGGGTAAAGGGGCTCATGCCTGTGATCCCAGCACTTTGGAAGCTGAGGCAGGCAGATCACCTGAGATCAGGAGTTCAAGACCAGCCTGACCAACATGGAGAAACCCTGGCTCTACTAAAAATACAAAATTAGCCGGTGTCATGGTGCATGCCTGTAATCCTAGCTACTTGGGAGGCTGAGGCAAGAGAATTGCTTGAGCCCGGGAGGCAGAGGTTGCGGTGAGCCGAGATCACACCATTGCACTCCAGCCTGGGTGACAGAGCAAGACTCCATCAAAAAAAAAAAAAGAAAGAAAGAAAGAAAGAAAATTGGCACAAGAAAAGGATGCCCTCTCTCACCACCCTATTCAACATAGTATTGGAAGTTCTGGCCAGGGCAATCAGGCAAGAGAAAGAAATAAAGGTATTCAAATAGAAAGTGAGGAAATCAAATTGTCTCTGTTTGCAGATGACATGATTGTATATTTAGAAAACCCCGTTGTCTCAGCCCAAAATCTCCTTAAGTTGATAAGCAACTTCAACAAAATTTCCACAATACAAAATCAATGTGCAGAAATCACAAGCATTCCTATACACCAATAATAGACAAATAGAGAGCCAAATCATGAGCAAACTCCCATTCGCAATTGCTACAAAGAGAATAAAATACCTAGGAATACAACTTACAAGGGATGTGAAGGCAAATAAGAGAGGACACGAACAAATGGAAAAATATTCCATGCTCATGGATAGAAAATATCAATATCATGATATTGATACTGCCCAAAGTAATTTATAGATTCAATGCTATTCCCACCAAGCTACCATTGACTTTATTCATGGAATAAGAAAAAAACGACTTTAAATTTCATATGGAACTAAAAAAGAGCCTGTATAGCCAAGACAATCCTAAGCAAAAAGAACAAAGCTGGAGGCATCATGCTACCTGACTTCAAACTATACTACAAGGCTACAGTAATCAAACAGCATGGTACTGGTACTAAAACAGATATATAGACCCATGGACCAGAACAGAGGCCTCAGAAATAACACCACACATCTACAACTATCTAATCTTTGACAAACCTGACAAGAACAAGCAATGGGGAAAGGATTCCCTATTTAATAAATGGTATTGGGAAATCTGGCTGGCCATAAACAGAAAACTGCAACTGGACCCCTTCCTTACACCTTATACAAAAATTAACTCAAGATGGCTTAAAGACTTAAACATAAGATCTAAAACCATAAAAACCCTAGAAGAAAACCCAGGCAATACCATTCAGGACATAGGCATGGGCACATGGGCAAAGACTTCATGACTAAAACACCAAAAGTAATGGAAACAAAAGCCAAAATTAACAAATGGGATCTAATTAAACGAAAAATCTTCCACACAGCAAAAGAAACTATCATCAGAGTGAACCAGCAACCTACAGAATGGGAGAAAATGTTTGCAATCTATCCATCTGACAAAGGTCTAATGTCCAGAATCTACAAGGAACAAGTTTACAAGAAAAAAATAAAGAACCCCATCAAAAAGTAGGTGAAGGATTATGAGCAGACACTTCTCAAAAGAAGACATTTATGTGGCCAACAAACATATTTTAAAAAGCTGATCATCACTGGTCATTAAAGAAATGCAAATCAAAACCATGATGAATTACCATCTCATGCCAATTAGAATGGTGATCATTAAAAAGTCAGGAAACCACAGGTGCTGGAAAGGACATGAAGAAATAGGAATGCTTTTACACTGTTGGTGGGAGTGTAAATTAGTTCAACCATTGTGGAAGACAGTGTGGCAATTCCTCAAGGATCTAGAACCAGAAATAACATTTGATCCAGCAATCCCACTGTTGGGTATATATCCAAAGGATTAGAAATCATTCTACTATAAAGACACATGCACACGTATATTTAATGAAGCACTATTTACAATAGCAAGGACTTGGAACCAACCCAAATGCCCATCAGTGATAGACTGGATAAAAAAATGTGGCACATATACACCATGGAATACTGTGCAACCATAAAAAAGAATTAGTTCATGTCCTTTGCAGGGACATAGATGAAGCTGGAAACCATCAGCAAACTAACACAGGAACAGAAAACCAAATACTACGTGTTCTCACTCGTAAGTGGGAGTTTAACAACGAGAACAAATGGACACAGGGAGGGGAGCATCGCACATGGAGGCCTGTCGGGGTTTAAGGACAAGTAATACTTTTATTATTACAAAAATACTTTTATTATTATAGTCTAATAAAAAATATAAAAATTTAAAAAATACCAAATAGGATGGGCGATATTGTTGCCATCTTTTGAGAAATATGATCTACCTCAAGCCCTAAGAATACCCAATGTAGGCCAGGTGTGGTTGTGAATGACTGTAATCCCAACACTTTGGAAGGCCGAGGTAGGCAGATCATTTGAGGCCAAGAGCTCCAGACCAGCTTGGCCAACATAGAGAAACCTCATCTCTACTAAAAATACACAAATTAGCCAGGCTTGGTGGCTGGCACCTGTGATTGCAGCTACTTGGGAGGCTAAGGCATGAGAATCATTTGAACCCAGGAGGGGGAGGTTGTTGTGAGCTGAGATGGTGCCACTGCACTCCAGCCTGGATGACAGAGTGAAACTGTCTCCAGAAAAAAAAAAAAAAAATTAAGAATACCTGAAGTTTTATCTACAGGGTTTTAAAAGTCAGAAGTTGACTTTTAAAAACCAGGCCAGGCACAGTGACTCAAGCCTATAATTCCAGCACTTTGAGAGGCTGAGATGGGAAGACTGCTTTGAGCCTAGGAGTTCGAGACCAGCCTGGGCAACATGGTGAGACCGTATCTCTGCAAAAACAAAATAAAACAGACTAACAACAACAACAAAAATGAGATGGACACGTAGGCTCCTGTAGTCCTAGCTACTCAGGAGGCTAAAGCTGAAGGATCACTTGAGCCAGGGCAGTCAAGGACGCAGTGAGCAGCGGTGATGATGCTACTTCCTCTCCAGCCTGGGCGACAGAGCGAGAGCCTGTCTCAAAAAAAAAGTAAATAAAAACTGAAAAATTATTTCTGGCACATCTTGAGTTTAACAGACTGAAACTCATAGTGGCTACTAATTTTCATCTTTTCTTTATTCTTTTTCTTTTTTTTTTTTTTTTTTTGACAGAGGTTTTCTCTTGTTACCCAGGCTGGAGTGCAATGGCACAATCTCGGCTCACCGCAACCTCCGCCTCCCGGGTTCAGGCAATTCTCCTGCCTCAGCCTCCTGAGTAGCTGGGATTACAGGCACGCGCCACCATGCCCAGCTAATTTTTTGTAGTTTTAGTAGAGACGGGGTTTCACCATGTTGACCAGGATGGTCTCGATCTCTTGACCTCGTGATCCACCCGCCTCGGCCTCCCACAGTGCTGGGATTACAGGCTTGAGCCACCGTGCCCGGCCTTCTTTTTTTTTTTTTTTAAGACGGGGTTTCACCATGTTGGTCAGGCTGGTCTTGAACTCCCAATCTCAGATGATCCGCCCGCCTTGGCCTCCAAAGTGCTTGGATTACAGGCATGAGCCACCACACCGGCCTTTTTTATTTTTTAGACAGGGTCTCACTCTGTTGCCCAGGCTGGATGCAGTGGCACAATCATGGCTTACTGCAACCTCTAGCCTCCTGGGTTCAAGTGATTCTCCAACCTCAGCTTCCCGAGTAGCTGGGGCCACAGGCGCCCAGCTAATTTCTGCATATTTTTGTATAGACAGGATCCCACCATGCTGCCCAGACTGGTATTGAACTCCTGGGTTCAAGTGATCCTCCTGCCTTGGCCTCCAAATGGTCTGGGATTACAGGTATGAGCCACTGCACCCAGCAAATATTATCTAATATTATTTGTATTATTTGACGCTTTAAGACACCATAACGGGCTAGGCCCGGTGGCTCACGTCTGTAATCCTAGCACTTTGAAAGGCTAAAGTGGGCGGATCATGAGGTCAGGAGATCCAGATTATCCTGGTCAACATGGTGAAACCCGTCTCTACTAAAAATACAAAAAATGCTGTTAGAAGAAAGTCATTAAGAAGGGGAACAAAGGCCGGGCGCGGTGGCTCAAGCCTGTAATCCCAGCACTTTGGGAGGCCGAGGCGGGCGGATCACGAGGTCAAGAAATCGAGACCATCCTGGTCAACATGGTGAAACCCCGTCTCTATTAAAAATACAAAAAATTGCCGGGCGCGGTGGCTCAAGCCTGTAATCCCAGCACTTTGGGAGGCCGAGGCGGGTGGATCACGAGGTCAAGAGATCGAGACCATCCTGGTCAACATGGTGAAACCCCGTCTCTACTAAAAATACAAAAAATTAGCTGGGCATG
>NW_022436942.1:70481189-70495080 GCF_009761245.1 Sapajus apella
ATTATAAAAAAAAAAAGGGGGAACAACAAAAAAAAATTAGCTGCGTGTGATGGCACACACCTTTAATCCCAACTACTGGGGATTGTGAGGCAGGAGAGTGGCTTGAACCCAGGAGTCGGAAATTGCAGTGAGCTGAGATCATGCCACTGCACTCCAGCCTGGTGAAAGAGCTAGACTCTATCTCAAACCAAAATAAGAAACTACATTTAAGGGCTAGTCACGGTGGCTCACACCAGCAATCCTAGCACTTTGGGAGGCCAAGGCAGGTATCACTTGAGGTCAGGAGTTTGAGACCAGCCTGCCCAACATGCTGAAACTCCCTCTCTACTAAAAATACAAAAATTAGCCAGGCGTGGTGGTGCATGCCTGTATGCCTGTAGTCCCAGCTACTTGGGAGGCGAAGGCAGTAGAATCTCTTGAGCCTGGGAGGCAGAGGTTGCAGTGAGCCAAGAACTTGCCACTGCACTCCAGCCTAGGCAGCAGAGTGAGACTCCATCTCAAAAAAAAATAATAATAAAAAGAAAAAAAAGCCAGAAGTGGTGGCTCATGCCTGTAATCCCAGCCCTTTGGGAGGCTGAACGTGGTGTATCATGAGGTTAGGAGTTCAAGACCAACCTGACCAGGATGATGAAACCCTGTCTCTACTAAAAATGCAAAAATTAACTGGGCGTAGTGGCAGGTGCCTGTAATCCCAGCTATTCAGAACTCGGGAGGCGGAGGTTACTGTGAGCTGAGAACTCACCACTGCACTCCAGCCTGGGTGACGGAGCAAAACCCTGTCTCAAAAAAAAAAAGAAGAAAAAAGTGTTCGCTTTGGCAACACATGTAGTAAAATTGGAACGATACAGAGAAGATTAGCATGGCCCCTGCACAAGGATGACACGCAAATTCGTGAAGCGTTCCTTATTTTTTTTTTAATTCAATTTTTAATTTTTTATATATTTTATAGAGATGAGGTTTCACCATATTGGTCAGGCTGGTTTCGAACTCCTGACCTCAGGTAATCCACCCATCTCGGCCTTCCAAAGTCCTGGGATTACAGGCATGAGCCACCTCGGCCGACTGAGTGTTTCATATTTAAAAAAAAATAAAGTGGGCCGGGCGCGGTGGCTCAAGCCTGTAATCCCAGCACTTTGGGAGGCCGAGGTGGATGGATCACGAGGTCAAGAGCTCGAGACCATCCTGGCCAACATGGTGAAACCCCGTCTCTACTAAAAATACAAAAATCAGCTGGGTGTGGTGGCGTGCGCCTGTAGTCCCAGCTACTCGGGAGGCTGAGGCAGGGGAATTGCTCGAACCTAGGTGGCAGAGGTTGCAGTGAGCCAAGATTGTGCCACTGCACTCCAGCATGGCGCCTGGCAACAGAGTGAGACTCCGTCAAAAAAAAAAAAAAAGAAAAAAGCAATGGGCTGCTTTCTTTTAGCAATACCTATTTAAGGCTGGGTGTGGTGGCTCACGACTGTAATCCCAGTACTTTGGGAGGCTGAAGCGGGCAGATCATAAGGTCAGGAGTTTGAGATCAGCTTGGCCAGCATAGTGAAACCCAGTCTCTACTAAAAAAAAAAAAAAAAAGTAATATGTATTTAAAGTTCTCCATGTATGTTGTTGCTTGATAGCTCATTTCTTTTTATCACTAAATGATGTCCCATTGTATGGATATACCACAGGTTCTCCATTCACTGGTTGAAGGACATCTTTTTTTTTTTTTTTTTTTGAGACGGAGTTTCGCTCTTGTTACCCAGGCTGGAGTACAATGGCGCGATCTCGGCTCACCGCAACCTCCGCCTCCTGGGTTCAGGCAATTCTCCTGCCTCAGCCTCCTGAGTAGCTGGGATTACAGGCACGCGCCACCATGCCCAGCTAATTTTTGTATTTTTAGTAGAGACGGGGTTTCACCATGTTGACCAGGATGGTCTCGATCTCTTGACCTCGTGATCCACCCGCCTCGGCCTCCCAAAGTGCTGGGATTACAGGCTTGAGCCACCGCGCCCGGCCTTGAAGGACATCTTAATTGCTCCCAAATTTTGGCAATTATGAATAAAGCTGCTATAAACAATTACGTGCAGGTTTTGTGTAGACATGTTTTCAATTCATACGCATAAATTGTATTTCTTTTTAACTTTTGTATTTATGCACACACATTTTGATATAGTTGTAAAAACTAAACTTACATATTTTTCTTCTCTTTATTCCCCCGGGAGCATTGATTCAAGTTGCCCTGAATATACACACCCACATATACGTTTTTAGAAGTTGTATTTTACATAAATGTCTGCAATTTGCTTTTTAAAATAACAATAATCTTTTGTTATAAAAGCAGTAGATGTGCTTTTAGCAAGTTAGCTCATATGGCTAAGCAAAAGAAAATAAAGACACTTGCTGCGCACGGTGGCTCATGCCTGTAATCCAGCACTTTGGGAGGGCGACGCAGGAGGATCTTTTGAGTTCAGGAGTTCCAGACCAGCCTGGCCAACATGGTGAAATCCTGTCTCTATTAAAAATAAAAATAAAAATAAAATTAGCTGGAAGTGGTGGCAGGCACCTGTAATCCCAGCTATGCAGGCGGCTCAGGCAAAAGAATCACTTGAACCTGGGAGGTGGAGGTTGCAGTGGGCCAAGATTGTGCCATTGCACTCCAGCCTGGACGACAAGAGCAAAACTCCATCTCAAAAAAAAAAAAAAAAAAAAAAAGGGAAAGAACAGTAAGAGAGCACCGCTGCACTCCAGCCTGAGCAACAGAGCAAGACTCTGTCTCAGGCCGGGCGTGGTGGCTCACGCCTGTAATCCCAGCACTTTGGGAGGCCGAGGTGGGTGGATCATGAGGTCAAGAGCTAGAGACCATCCTGGTCAACATGGTGAAACCCCGTCTCTACTAAAAATACAAAAATTAGCTGGGCATGGTGGCGCGTGCCTGTAATCCCAGCTACTCAGGAGGCTGAGGCAGGAGAATTGCCTGAACCCAGGAGGCAGATCGCGCCATTGCACTCCAGCCTGGGTAACAAGAGCGAAACTCTGTCTCAAAAAAAAAAAAAAAAAAAAAGACTGTCTCAAAAAAAAAACAAAAACAGAACAAAAAGCAAAAAACAGCAGCTTAAAACAACTGTTTTATGTGCTTATAATTCTGTGGGTCAGCATTTTGGGTTGGGCTCTGCTGGGCAGTTCTGCTGGTCCTGACTGGGGTCATTCATGTGGCTGCAGGCGTCTGGAGGTTTGACTGTGACTGGCTGGCCTCACTTGCATAGCTGGTGGTTGGAGCTGACTCCTGTCTGGGCCTTTCTCTCCACATGGCCTCATCTACCCTCAGGGAGGCTAGCCCTGGCTTCTACGCATGGCCGCAGCAGTGTCCTAGGAAAGACTGGCAGGTGCATAAGGCTTAGGCTTGGATGGTCCACATTACTTATGCCAAATTTTATTGGTCAAAACAAAATGGGTGGAATCAGTTTGATTCCACCTTTGAAACAATGCAGAGGCTAGTGCAATGAGTCTCAAAGTAGGATCTAGGGATCCTTAGATGTCCCAAAGATTCTTAAAAAAAGGGACCGGTGAAGTTAAAACAATTTGTCAGCTGAGTGCTGTGGCTAACGCCTGTAATCCCAGCACTTTTGGAGGCCGAGGCGGGTAGATCACAAGGTCAGGAGTTTGAGACCAGCCTGATACCCCCACATCTACTAAAAACACAAAAATTAGCTGGGCATGGTGGCACACGCCTGTAATCCTAGCTACTCAGGAGGCTGAGGCAGGATAATTGCTTGAACCCGGGAGGCAGATTGCAGTGAGCCAAGACTGCACCACCTCACTCCAGCCTGGGTGACAGCAAGATTCCGAATTAAAAAAAAAAAAATTGTCATACTACTGTTAAGCCATCGTCCTTTTAAGTGTAGAATGGAGTTTTCCCAAGGTGTAATATATAATGTGATATTGCAAGAGACTGAATGCAGCAGATACTGTATGAGAATCTGTCTCCTATGAAGCCAAACATGGCAGACATTTACAGGAATGTAAAACCATTGTCCTTGCAATTTGTTTTGGAAAAATTTTTAGAGACAGGGTCTTGCTGTTGCCCAGGCTGGAGTGCAGTGGTACAATCATAGCTTACTGCAGACTTGAACTCCCAGGCTCAAGCCATCCCCTTGCCTCAGCCTCCCAAGTAGTCAGAACCACAGGTGCATACCATCAGGCTGGGCTTATATTTTTGTAGAGACAGGGTCTTGCTGTTGCCCAGGCTGATCTCAAACTCCTAGGCTCAAGCAATCCTCCTGCCTTAGCCTCCCAAAACACTGAGATTATAGGTGTGAGCCACTGTCTGGCCCAAACTTGTTTTTAATAAGTTATTTATATAAACGTCATTTAAAAATGTTTTTTTTTTTTTTTGAGACGGAGTTTCACTCTTGTTACCCAGGCTGGAGTGCAATGGCGCGATCTCGGCTCACCGCAACCTCCGCCTCCTGGGTTCAGGCAATTCTCCTGCCTCAGCCTCCTGAGTAGCTGGGACTACAGGCATGCGCCACCATGCCCAGCTAATTTTTTGTATTTTTAGTAGAGACAGGGTTTCACCATGTTGACCAGGATGGTCTCGATCTCTTGACCTCGTGATCCACCCGCCTCGGCCTCCCAAAGTGCTGGGATTACAGGCTTGAGCCACCGCGCCCGGCTTAAAAATGTTTTAATAAACATGTTTTAATATGGTGAATGTAAAGATGTAAATATCCCATGTAAACAAAATCTTCCAGATTTCTTGAGTCTTGCTTTGTCGCCCAAGCTGGAGTGCAGTGGTATGTCAGCTCATTGCAACCTCTGCCGCCCAGGTTCAAGCGATTCTCCTTCCTCAGCCTAATGAGTGGCTAGGATTATAGGCACCTGTCATCACTCCTAATTTTTTTCATATTTTAGTAGAGATGGGGTTTCACCATGTTGGCCAGGCTGGTCTTGAATTCCTGACCTCAGGTGATCTGCCAGCTTTGGCCTCCCAAACTTGCTGGGATTACAGGGGTCAGCAACTGTGACCTTTTTTTTGGAGTGTCTGTCACCCTGGCTGGTGTGCAGTATAAATCACTGCAACCTGGATCTCCTAGGCTCAAGTCATCCTCTTGGCCCCCCTCCCAAAATGTGGGGGTCATAGGTGGAAGCCAGCGCACCCAGCCCATTTTTTCATCTATTGGCAGAAACCCAAGTTTGAGAACCCACTTATGAGAAGATTGGTACTCTCATACATTATCAGAGTAAAGAATGTTTGGGACATCTGCCAAAATTAAGATGCACAAGTCTGGCAGTGTACAGTGGCATCTATCTATAATCCCCACACTCTGAGAGGCCTAAGTGAGAGGGTAGCTAGATCTCAGGAGTTGAACTAGCCGGGCAACAGGAATTGGGTATGTGGTAAATGTGCTCACGAATAGCCACTTCACCAGCCTGAGAAACAAAGCATGGCCTCATAATTATTGGAGAGGAGTTGAGAACTGAGCACATGGGGAAGAAATGGAAGTTTGTTGTCTGAGTAGTCGGTATTCTCTCATCTGTGTACAGTTTAGCACTGACTTCTTCAGGGATGAGTGGAAAAATGCTACTGCTTTAGACTGGTATTGGGTAGGTGAAAAATTTATTAGCTAAGCATTAAAAACGAAATCTGAAGCCAAGAACACTGATGCAAAGCCAACAAACAAGCTCTCTTGTAGACACCACTCCCTTCCATACCATTCTCTACAAAAGAAAACCACCAGGTGAGCTGGCATGGTCAAACCATACCTTCAGACAGGTAAGAATTTTTTTTTTTTAAAACCAAAAATTTTCAAAAAACACACAAACAAAAGGTAATCAGTTATTTAATTAGATCATCAGGACATTTAAAATACCAATTTGTGAGGATAAATTCCATTTGTCAGGGCAAACACAGATCGCAGGTAGCCCTGGAGCTGAGGAATAGCTTTGATTTTTGGTAAAATTTGTGAGTCCACAGCTTTCTGATCAATCTTGCGCTGTTCTGTAATCTCGTATTTCTAAATAAAAAGAAAATTAATCATTTTAAAACAGGCACTTAACAAATTACTTGTAAATCAACTAAGAAGTTGTCTCACAAGTACTAATCCCCAAGAATATTTAGCAAATATTAAAGGCAAATTCTGACAATCCTTTCCTTGGAATGATGTGAAATACAACCTGTTTTTAATGTAATAAAAACAGCTCTTATGCTTTTGTACGGTTTAGTACACATCAAGGATAAGGAAGGATACATTCGCAATACAATGGTAGCAGTTAATTCCCACACAATTCCCCAAAAACCTCAGGATTCTAAGTTAAGCTCCCAGCCTACTAAAAGAACTACTCAATTTAGAAGAATCTGGGCCGGGCACGGTGGCTTAACGCCTATAATCAATCCCAGCACTTTGGGAAGGAGGCAGGCGGATCACCTGAGGTCAGGAGTTTGAGACCAGCCTGGCCAACATGGTGAAACCCTATCTCTACTACAAATACCAAAAATCAGCTGGCCGTGTTGGTGGAAGCCTGTAATCCCACCTACTCAGGAAGCTGAGACAGGAGAATCGCTTGAACCCAGGAGGCAGAGGATGCAGTGAGATTGCACCATTGCACTCCAGCCTGGGCAACAAGAGTGAAACTCCGTCTAAAAATAAATAAATAAATAAAAATCTGGAATACTAAGTATTTCCCAGTATTCCTCATTATTTAACCTTTCATTTTTCTTTTTGTGCAACAATGCTTAGGCCTGTTTATTTTCACTCCCAGGTCGAAGGGCCAGTGCTAACACAAGAGATGACACACACAAACTTACCTCTTTTTCTGTGTCGAAGATCTCACCTTCCTGGTGTCTGGGCTTTCGCAGCTTCTTCTTCTTGAAGTAAGCATCAGTAAGATGTTTTGGGATTTTTACATTGCTGATATCAATTTTGGTTGAGGTGGCAATGACAAATTTCTGGTGCGTTCTTCGTAGAGGAACTCGATTGAGGACCAGAGGTCCTGAGGGGAAAAAATTAATTTAGTGAGGACCAACCATCATCCTTCAATATGTAACCATTACTTGATACATTGCTACACAAAATTTATACAACCACCTCTGTTTAACCCACATGCACACAAGGCCATGAAATGGGCCTCAGAAACTTGTGGTATTAAGTGTCAAGGATTTTCTTACCAGTCACAAGTAATAAGCCACTAGCCAGCTGCTTCAGGAAAACCACCCTCTGTAAGTTAAAAAGAAAGTAATTTTCTGCAATTAAAAACCGACTTAATTAATCAAATCACAGGCAATTTCTACATGTATATTTATATAGCTTGGCAGTTCCGGAAGCAACCACAGCAAGCAACAAGGTAGTACTCGGGCATAAAGACGTTTTTGAGCAAATGAACATGTGTAACATAATCAACAGCAGGAAATGGCTAATAAATCACCATGGATTAAACTTGTTATTTTCAACAACTAAGTTGTATCTTGCATATCATTTCCCCTTGCCCCAAAATAGGTAAATAAAGGAAAACTACATCTAGCATGCAAATGCATTGCCATCAGGCACCCCAGGCAGCTACAGTGAAGCTCGACAAGCACAGGCATTCTTACTTTGCCCCTGTGGCGTCCAGTGAGGATGATCAGAATGGTCCCGGGGGTGATGCTGGCTCGCAGTTTTCTCACGTGCTGACTGAAGGGTTTTTTGCCGTGGCTCAACAGCTTTCGAGGCACATCTTCAGTAGGATAATACCTAGGCTGGGGAGAGTCCATAGATCCAACTTATTTAAAATAAGCCATTCAGATTAGTAGAGGCAAGCTATGTCAGCCAAACTTTTGCTATAGCCTTTTAATTTATTTGAAAGCACAACTGTATTCATACTATTCCATTTTTCATTTCTGCTTAGATTTTTTTTTTTTTTTTGAGATGGAGTTTCACTTATGTTACCCAGGCTGGAGTGCAACGGCGCGACCTCGGCTCACCGCAACCTCCGCCTCCTGGGTTCAGGCAATTCTCCTGCCTCAGCCTCCTGAGTCGCTGGGATTACAGGCACGCGCCACCATGCCCAGCTAATGTTTTGTATTTTTAACAGAGACGGGGTTTCACCATGTTGACCAGGATGGTCTCGATCTCTTGACCTCGTGATCCACCCGCCTCGGCCTCCCAAAGTGCTGGGATTACAGGCTTGTGCCACCGCGCCCGGCCTCTGCTTAGATTTTAAACTTGGAAAGTCTAATGCTTCTGCATCCTCTGATTGCAAAACAAGACAGAAACATTTATTTATTTATTTTTTGAGATGGAATCTTGCTGTTCATCAGGCTTGAGTGCAGTGACGCAATTTGGGCTTACTGCAACCTCCGCCTCTTTCAACCAATTCTGCCTCAGCCTCCCAATTAGCTGGGACTTCAGGCATGTGCCACCACACCTGGCTAATTTTTTGTATTTTTAGTAGAGACGAGGTTCTACCGTGTTAACCAGGATGTTCTTGATCTCCTGACCTTGTGATCTGCCCGCCTCGGCCTCCCCAAGTGCTGGGATTACATGCACGAACCACTGTGCCCCACCGAAACCATTTAATGAATGAGCTGATGCTCAAGCAAACAAAACATCAAGCAAGTCACCTTTGTAATCTTGAGCAAAAACTAAACCTCAGAGATTACACATATGTGACATGCAACATTTTGCAGGTTACAGATACATGGCTTGTTTTCAATTCAAGTAAAATGTGTTCCTTTCCTCACCACTTCATCTGATCCTCACAGCAACAAGTCTTACTCCCACTTCATCCACAAAGGAAAACAAATTGCACAAAACCAGACATTAGGACTGGCAGATTATTTACTGCAAAAATTAGACACCATGCAAGGGCCATTAAAGACATGACTACAAATAACTCGCAATAGCCTATTTCTAACTATACCATATCATTAGTGCACTCTCACTTTCACCACAAACGTGATCACTTAATAGGAAAATCAGTTCACAAGGCAACTGTCATCTTCCCTCTCATGCAATCATCTTCAACTGTGAAACTGTATGGTGTAACATGTTTGGAAATGTTCCCAAAATGAAAATTACAGAGCAAGTCCTGAGACTTGGGTTTTTGTGTGGTAAAGGGGACCAAGATACACTGTTCTAGTGAGAAATGTTCTATAGAACAGCTTATGTATTATTTCATTTAATCTCCATAGTAACACTTTGAGGTAAACGCTCATTCCCATCTTATCTTTTGAAATGGGAGTCTCCCTCTGTTGCCCAGGCTGAAGTGCAGTGGTGCAACCTCTGCTTTCTGGGTTCAAGCAATTCTTCTGCCTCAGCCTCTAACGCAGCTGAGACTGCAAGCATGCAACTGGCTAATTTGTCTTTTTTTTTTTTTTTTTTGAGACGGAGTTTCCCTCGTTACCCAGGCTGGAGTGCAATGGCGCGATCTTGGCTCACTGCAACCTCTGCCTCCCAGGTTCAAGCAATTCTGCTGCCTCAGCCTCCCACGTAGCTGGGACTACAGACGCAGACCACCACACCCAGCTAATTTTTTTGTATTTTCAGTAGAGACGGGGTTTCACCATGTAGACCAGGGTGGTCTCGATCTCTTGATCTCGTGATCCATCCGCCTTGGCCTCCCAAAATGCTGGGATTACAAGCATAAGCCACCATGCCCAGCCTCATTTCCATTTTATTTTTTAATTAATTACTTTCTTCTTTTTATGAAAAAAATTCTTTAAAATATTATTTTTGTTTTTTGGGACAGTTTTGCTTTTGTTGCCCAGGCTGGAGTGCAATGGCACAATCTCGGCTCAATGCAACCTGGTTCAAGTGATTCTCCTGCATCAGCCTCCCGAGTAGCTGGAATTATAAGCACCTGCCACCACGCCCAGCTAATTTTTTTTTTGTATTTTTAGTAGAGACAGGGTTTCACTATGATGGCCAGGCTAGTCTCCAACTCCTGACCTCAGGTGATCCCACCCACCTCAGCCTCCTAAAGTACTGGGATTGCAGGCCTGAGCCACTACCCCAGCCTCCTTATTCCCATTTTACATGCCAACAACAAAACACAGAAGAGTAATTTAAATTATTTAAGATTAACAGTAAATGTTGAAGCCAAGTTGCAAACTCAGAGCCCTTTACTTTCTGCTACAAACTCTGGTAAGCAGAAACTTACAATACCTAAGTATTCAAAAACACCTTCACAGTATTCAATCATCAACCGAAAATCCAATTTACTGTCCCCACATCTTACCATTTTGCGAAGTTTAACCACCCGGGTACCGCCGTTTTTGTCACCACCAACTGGTTTTGTAACAGTTGCAAGAACCTTCTCCTTCTTTTTCTTTTCAACCTACAAGGACACAAATACATCAACGATTAGAAGATGCCAATTAAGGTTAAGACATAATGGTCAGTGGTCCCCTCTTCCCTTACCTTGGATTTAGCCGCTGAGTACTTCCTCTTGTACATGGCCTTTCTGGAATACATGGCAGATCGGGAATACCTGCCAATTCCTCTGACAAGAACAGGATTGCGGCTGCAATGGGGCTTCCCCTTCTTGGACTTTTTAGCCTTGGGGTTACCCTTTTTCACTTTGCTACCGGCATCAGCCTTCTTGGCTTCAGGTTTCTTCTCTTTAGTATCCGGCTTCTCAACTTTTTCACCCGCCATCTATAAATATTTTTTGTAGATAAAAAAAGGCACTTTACAATCATCTCTTAACAAGGCAATAATCCAACTGCACGTGGATGGGCTGGACTCCCCAGACTACAATCCCTCCCGCGATAAGATATAACCCTTCCTCTCAACTCTACCCATTCCACTCCAGTCTTCACTATGGTTCACTTGGGGGCTGTCTCCCCAATACACTGTAAGCTCTTTTTTTTTTGAGGCTTTGAACCGATATCTCACACTTATTAGGTTTTTGCCAAATATTGAGAGGTCAGGTACTGTCATTATTTTTTACCACTGTTTTGCGAATTAGAAAACTTAGATGCTGAATGTGTCCACAAGCAGGAAGCAGCAAAACTAGAACTTGAAACCCTTTACTTTCAGTATCTTTCGTCTTAATCCTTAAGACCATCGTCTCTTTTCAAGAACCTTGGTTTAGGAATTGTGGACACAAACACAATCAGCCCAAATTGAACCCAAACAGAAAAAGAACGCAAAGACCAAGAGGCCACTTCCGTCCGCGGACGCTGGGAGACGCGAAATCTTTTGGCTTCAGTCCGGAACCCCAACGTGGCTGAGACTAGCTCAGTGTCATTTTCTGGAACCCAGGAGACGGGAACTCGGTGCACGTACCGTCGTCCCGCTTCCTCTAACCCACCAGTCCGCTACGGGTCCCCGAAAGGGCCTCGTTCCCCCCAGCCCAAGAGACTGGCGAACGGCCGGTGGAAGACACTACGGCATTCCACAGTGCGCCGCCGCAAACCCAAACGGCAAAAACTGAAGTGCCTGGAAGGCCTCCCAGTTAGCCGTGGGTATGTCGGACCCCTGTAGGTGGCGACTGGATGCCCTCTAGGTTCGGATGGCGAAGGATTGGGAGTGCTGAACTCGAGTCTTGCACAGAGGCCCACGGTTCTTACCTTGCAAGATGGGAAAGAGAACTAAGGCCCCGGCTTCCGGTCTATAAGCAATCACGGGAAGTGTGCGTCTCACTTCCTTCCGGATCTGGGGCATCATGGGGAATGTAGTTTTTCCGCATTATGAAAAAAGTAGTAAATCCTAGGCCGTAATCCCAGCACTTTGGGAGGCGTGGGCAGGCGGATCACCTGAGGTTAACAGTTCGAGACCAGCCGGGCCAACATGGCGAAATCCCATTTCTACTAAAAATACAAAAGTTAGCCGGGCGTGGTGTCAAGTCCTTGTAATGCCGGCTACTCGGGATGCGGGGGCAGAGAATCACTTGAATCCGGAGGTGGAAGTTGCAGTGAGCCAAGATCACAACACTTCACTCCGGGCAGCAGAGCAAAATTCCCTCTCAAAAAAAACAAAAAAAAAAAAAAAAAGAAAGAAAAGGCCAGGCTCAGTGGCTCACATCTGTAATCCCAGTACCCAGCACTTTGGGAAGCCAAGGCAAGTAGATCACTTGAGGTCAGGAGTCCAAGACCAGCCTGGCCAACATGGTGAAACCCCATCTCTACTAAAAACACAAAAATTAGCCGATCGTGTTGGCGGGTGCCTGTAATCCCAGCTACTTGGGAGGCTAAGGCAGGAGAATCGCTTAAACCCAGGAGGTGGAGGTTGCAGTGAGCTGAGATCATGCCATTGCACTCCAGCCTGGGTGATAGAGCCAGACTCAGTCTCAAACAAACAAACAGACAAACAACAACAAAAAAACAAAAATTAGCTGAGTGTGGTGGTTAGTGCTTGTAGTCCCAGCTACTTGGGAGGCTAAGGTGGGAGGATCACTTGAGCCCAGGAGGTTGGGGCTGCAGTGCAGTGAGTCCTAATCTTGCCACTGTCCTCCAGCCTCGCTTACAGAATGAGCCTCTGTCTCCAAAAAAGTAAAATTAAAGTGAGGATAACAACAGTAACTTCATAAGGCTGTTGGGAACATTAAATAATATACACAAAAGTACTGGCAAGCATATTTGATGCAAGGTAAATCCTTTGTAAGTGTTAGCTCTTGTTATTGTCACCACCAACACCACAATCATCTCATCATCAACATCCTAGTTGTCAAGTATTCTGCTAAAGTTTATGCACAGGAGATAAGCAATATTGCATGCTATTTGACAAGAATAGTGCTGTGTGCCTTGCTTTCTCTCATTTAATTCTCTCAACAACCTGTGAATTATACTATTATGAGGAAACTGAGTCTCAAGGACTCACTTAAGTAGCTTGCTCACAGTCTCAAGTTAAATAACTTGCTCACAGCATAGATATGATTCCAAAGATTGCACTTTTTTTTTTTTCTTTTTTTTTACTATCTCCGGTAATGGGTATAAGCAACAAAGACTGCACTCTTTTTTTTTTTTTTTTTTTTTTTTTTTTTTTTTTTTTTTTTGAGACGGAGTTTCGCTCTTGTTACCCAGGCTGGAGTGCAATGGCGCGATCTCGGCTCACCGCAACCTCCGCCTCCTGGGTTCAGGCAATTCTCCTGCCTCAGCCTCCTGAGTAGCTGGGATTACAGGCACACGCCACCATGCCCAGCTAATTTTTTGTATTTTTAGTAGAGACAGGGTTTCACCATGTTGACCAGGATGGTCTCGATCTCTTGACCTCGTGATCCACCTGCCTCTGCCTCCCAAAGTGCTGGGATTACAGGCTTGAGCCACCGCGCCCGGCCAAGACTGCACTCTTAACCACTAGGTTGCAAAAATTAAAGAGATGATTAAGGAAGATACATGAGAGTTTTGCTCATGTTACAATTATAAACAGGAATATTGATTATTTGGGCTGGGTGCGGTGACTCGCCTGTAATCCCAGCACTTTGATAGGCCGAGGAGGGCGGATCACAAGGTCAGGAGATCGAGACCATCCTGGCCAACATGGTGAAACTCCAACTCTACTAAAATACAAAAATTTGCTGGGCGTGGTGGCACGTGCCTGTAATCCCAGCGACTCAGGAGGCTGGGGCAGGAGAATTGCCTGAACCCGGGAGGCGGAGGTTGCGGTGAGCCGAGATTGCGCCATTGCACTCCAGCCTGGGTAACAAGAGCGAAACTACGTCTTAAAAAAAAAAAAAAAAATTGGCCGGGCGCGGTGGCTCAAGCCTGTAACCCCAGCACTTTGGGAGGCCGAGGCGGGTGGATCACGAGGTCAAGAGATCGAGACCATCCTGGTCAACATGGTGAAACCCCGTCTCTACTAAAAATACAAAAAATTAGCTGGGCATGGTGGTGCGTGCCTGTAATCCCAGCGACTCAGGAGGCTGAGGCAGGAGAATTGCCTGAACCCAGGAGGCGGAGGTTGTGGTGAGCCGAGATCGCGCCATTGCACTCCAG
>NW_022436942.1:70495480-70559490 GCF_009761245.1 Sapajus apella
TTTTTTTTTTTTTTTAATCTGAGATGGAGTCTTGCTCTGTCGCCCAGGCTGGAGGGCAGTGGTGTGAGCTTGGCTCACTGCAACCTCTGCCTCCTGAGTTCAAGGCATTCTCCCGTCTCAGCCTTCCAAGTAGCTGGGACTACAGGTGCCCGCCACCACACCCGGCTAATTTTTTGTATTTTTAGTAGAGATGAAGTTTCACCATGTTGGCCAGGCTGGTTTTGAACTCCTGGTCAGGTGATCTGCCCACTTCGGCCTTCCAAAATGCTGGGATTACAGACATGAACCACTTTGCCCAGCCCCATGCTTCTTGGAAGGCTGAGACGTTTTGAGACGGAGTTTCGCTCTTGTTACACAGGCTGGAGTGCAATGGCGCGATCTCTCCCCCTCCCGGGTTCAGGCAATTCTTCTGCCTCAGCCTCCTGAGTAGCTGGGATTACAGGCACGCGCCACCATGCCCAGCTAATTTTTTGTATTTTTTTTAGAGACGGGGTTTCACCGTGTTGACCAGGATGGTCTCGATCTCTTGACCTCGTGATCCACCCGCCTCGACCTCCCACAGTGCTGGGATTACAGGCTTGAGCCACCGAGCCCGGCCCCTCATTTTTTTTTTAATTTTTTTTTTTTTTGAGACGGAGTCTCGCTCTATCACCAGGAGTGCAGTGGCACGATCCCGGCTCACTGCAACTTCCGTTTTCTGGTTCCAAGCAATTCTCCTGCTTCAGCCTCCCGAGTAGCTGGGACTACAGGCATGCACCATCACGCCCGGCTAAGTTTTTGTACTTTTTAGTAGAGACAGGGTTTCACCATGTTGGCCAGGATGGTCTCGATCCCTTGACCTCGTGATCTACCCGCCTCGGCCTCCCAAAACGCTGGGATTACAGGCGTGAGCCACCGCGCCCGGCCTTAATATGTATTTTTTTTGAGACAGAGTCTAGCTTTATCGCCCAGGCTGTAGTGCCGTGTCACCATCTTGACTCATTGCAACCTCCGCCTCCCGGGTTCAAGTGATTTTCTTGCCTCAGCCTCCTGAGTAGCTGGGATTACAGGCGTGCACCACCACACCTGACTAATTTTTGTCTTTTTAGTAGAGATGGGTTTTCGTCATGTTGGCCATGCTCTTATCAAACTCCTGATCTCAGGTGATTCACCCATCTTGGCCTCCCAAAGTGCTGGGATTACAAGGCGTGAGCCACTGTGCCTGGTCTTTAAAAAAAATTTTTTTTTTTGCAACAGGGTCTCACTCTGTTCCCCAGGCTGGAATGCAAGGTGAGATCATGGCTCACTGCAGCCTTGACCTCCTGGGTTCAAGCGATCCTCCCACCTCAGTCCCCTGGGTAGCTGGGAGTACAGTGCACACCACCATGCCGGGCTAATTTTTTTACATTTTTTGCAGAGATGGGAGTCTCACTATGTTGCCTCACTATGTTGCCTCAGTTGTATTTTCTGTTTATTTGTTCGACAATAAATCTTTTTAAGCTTGGCCAACATAGTGAAACTCTGTCTTTGCTAAAAATACAAAAATTAGCCAGGCATGGTGGTGCACGCCTATAATTCCAGCTACTTGGGAGACTGAGGCATGAGAATCACTTGAATCTGGGAGGGAGAGGTTGCAGGGAGCCAAGATCATGCCACTGCACTCCAGCCTGGGACACACAGTGAGACTCTGTCTCAAAATAGTAATAATAATAAAAACTTTGGCCGGGCGCGGTGGCTCAAGCCTGTAATCCCAGCACTTTGGGAGGCAGAGGCGGGTGGATCACGAGGTCAAAAGATCGAGACCATCCTGGTCAACATGGTGAAACCCCGTCTCTACTAAAAATACAAAAAAAATTAGCTGGGCATGGTGGTGCGTGCCTGTAATCCCAACTACTCAGGAGGCTGAGGCAGGAGAATTGCCTGAACCCAGGAGGCGGAGGTTGCGGTGAGCCGAGATCGCGCCATTGCACTCCAGCCTGGGTAACATGAGTGAAACTCCGTCTCAAAAAAAAAAAAAAAAAAAAAAAATAATAATAATAATAAAAACTTTATACGTGTTATGCGTGTGAGCCTGTGTGTGGGATGAGTGTGTGTGTTTGTATATGTATAGAAAAGTGTGGAAAGACATACACCAAACCATTAACACTGCTGGAGGTTGGGATATGGAGGATGTATGCATTAAGAAACACAGAAAATTGCTATTAAATTACAGAATAATGTAATCTCTAAATTATTTATTTAGAGATTAATTCAGATAGTAGCCATTACATCATTTGAATTTCTTTTCAAAATTAAGATAGGGTTCTTGCTATGTTGCCCAGGCTAGTCTCAAACTCCTGGCCTCAAGAGATCCTCCCGTTAGCTACCATGCCCCATCATATAAACGAACATGCCAGGCACTACTCTGGGCATATAAAAATGGGAAGATGGGGCCAGGTGTGGTGGCTCACTCCTGTAATCCCAGCACTTTTGGAGGCTGAGATGAGTGAATCACCTGAGGTCAGAATTTAAGACCAGCCTGACCAACATGGAAACACCCAGTCCCTACTAAAAGTACCAAATTAGCCAGGCGTGGTGGCACATGCCTGTAATCCCAGCTACTCAGGAGGCTGAGACAGGAGAATCACCTGAATCCGGGAGACGGAAGTTGCAGTGAGCTGAGATTGTGCCACTGCACTGCAGCCTGGGCAAAAGAGCGAAACTCTGTCTCAAAAAAAAAAAAAAAAAAAAAAAATGGTTCGGTGCAGTGGCTTCCGCCTGTAATTCCAGCACTTTGGGAGGCTGAGGTGGGTGGATCTCCTGAGGTCAGGAGTTTGAGACCAGCCTGGCCAACATAGTGAAATCCCGTCTCTACTAAAAATACAACAACAAAAAAATTATATGTCTAAACATTCCGCTTATACCACAAAAAAAGAAAAAAAATTAGGTGAGCATGGTGGCAGGTGCCTGTAATCCCAGCTACTTGAGAGGCCAAGGCAGGAGAATTGCTTGAGGCGAAGGCTACAGTGAGCTGAGCCTGGGCAATAAGAGTGAAACTCCATCTCAAAAAAAAAAAGGAAGATAATGACTTTGTCTTAAAAGGAGCTCATAATCTAGAGGAAGACACAGAACAACGATGACAGAACCAACAATGATGCTGAAGTGTGTTACGTGCTGATAGAAGCATGAACAGGCAGCCCCAGGAGCATAGGAAGGGAGTTTCTCTTTTATTCTCAAAAAGTGAAAGAATGTTTTCCGGAGGAGCTGCTTAAGTTGAAGCTGAACTTGCATGACTGTTTTCCAGATGGAGAAGGGTTTGAAGAGTATTCCAGGCAGTAGGAACTATATTTTGGAAGGCAGAGATGCAAGAAACAGCTAGAACCCTTTGGAAACTGCCTGATTATGTGAGGGTGTTGACACAGGACGTATCTAGAAGGGACTGATGTGTTAAGGGAAAGAGTTCTACTTAATACTAGAGGGTTTGAACCTCCTTCACACAACAGGGGAGTAACATGGTTAGATTTTTATTTTAGAAAGATCAGCCAGGTGCAGTGGCTCACGCCTGTAATCCCAGCACTTTGGGAGGCCGAGGTGGGTGGATCATGAGGTGAGGAGTTCAACACCAGCCTGGCCAAGATGGTGAAACCCCGTCTCTACCAAAATACAAAAAATGAGCTGGGCGTGGTGGCACGTGCTGCTGCTCAGGAGGCTGAGGCAGCTAATCCCATCTGCTCAGGAGGCTGAGGCAGATAACTGCATGAACCCAGGAGGCGGAGATTGCAGTGAGCAGAGATTACACCACTTACACTCCAGCCTGGGTGACACAGAGAGACTTTTTCTCAAAAAACAAAAAAAAAAAAAAAAAAAAAGAAAAGAAAAAAGATCATTCATTCTAGCTGCAGAGTGTGCAGAATATAGGAAACACTGGGAAAGCAGTAGTTCCTGTACTCAAAGAGCTAATAGTGTACTTTGGAAAAGAGACAAATGATAGGCAGCTTTTATCGAGTGCTGACTTTGCTGGACACTGCTCTAAGTATTTCACAAACCTAGTCTATGGCAGGATTTTGATTCCTGTTTTACGGAGAAGGAAACAGACACAGAGGAGTCAAATAACTTGCTTATAGACACTCAGGCAGACAGATCAAGAACTTAATTGAGGCCAGGCACGATGGCTCACACCTGTAATCCCAGCACTTCGGGAGGCCAAGGTGGGCAGATCACCTGAGGTCAGGAGCTTGAGACCAGCCTGGCCAACATGGTGAAACCCCATCTCTAGTAAAAATACAAAAATATTAGCCGGGCTTGGTGGCGCATGCCTGTAGTCCCAGCTACCTGGGAGGCTGAGGCAAGAGGCAAGAGAATCGGGAGGCTTGAACTCAGGAGGCGAAGGTCGCAGTGAGCCTGCAACCTTCAAAAAGGTTGGTTTGTTTTTTTTTTCAGGCTACAAAACAAAAAACAGAAAACAATTAAGTTCTTTTTCTTTTTTTGACATGGAATTTCGTTCTTGTTGCCCAGGCTAGAGTGCAATGGCACCATCTTGGCTCACCGCAACCTCTGCCTCCCGGGTTCATGTGATTCTCCTGCCTCAGCCTCCTGAGTAGCTGGGATTACATGCTAATTTTGTATTTTTAGTAGAGATGGGGTTTCTTCATGTTGGCTAGGCTGGTCTCGAACTTCTGACCTCAGGTGATCTGCCTGCCTTGGCCTCCCATACTGCTGGGATTACAGGCATAAACCATCTCGCCTGGAAAAAGAACTTAACTGAATGCTTCCCATATGATATAGGCTCTTAAGATTTATTAGTGTAGTGTGTTAGGTTTTAGGGATAGGTATCTTGGTGACCATCAGACCTGGACTAGAGAATCAGGTGAGGTTTCTATTACAGAGGAAGTGGCTTCTAGTCTGAAATCAGAGGCATAGAGTTGCTGTGGAGGAGAGTCAGGAAGAACCCTCTGGGGGAAAGAGAGCTGATTGTTTAAAGGCTCTAAGCTGGGAAAGAATATGGCATACTGAGAGGAGCTGAAAGTCATTCAGCATGGCTGGGTCATAGAGAATGAAGTGAGAAGTGGGGAGAGGGACTGGTGAAGTGAGTGGGGACCAGAGTTAAAAAACTCTGGGCTTGGCCAGACGAGGTGGCTCATACTTGTAATCTCAGCACTTTGGGAGGCCGAGACGGGTGGATCATCTGAGGTCAGGAGTTTGAGACCAGCCTGATCAACATGGAGAAACCCTGTCTCTACTAAAAATACAAAAAAAAAAAAAAAATAGCTGGGTGTGGTGGCACATGCCTGCACTCCCAGCTACTTGGGAAGCTGAGGCAGGAGAATTGCTTGAACCCAGAAGGCGGAGGTTGTGGTGAGCTGAGATCACGCCGTTGCACTCCAGCCTGGCCACAAAAGTGAAACTCCGTCTCAAAAAAAAAAAAAGAAAAAAAAAACAAAACAAAACCCTCTGGGCTTTACCAGCCGAAATGGCTCAAGCCTGTTAATCCAAGGCTTTGGGAGGTTAAAGTGGGAGGACTGCTTGAGGCCAGGAGTTCAAGGCCAGCCTAGGCAACATAGCAAGCCCTTGTGTCTAAAAAAAAATTTTTTTTTTTAAGAGGCTGGGCATGGTGGCTCACGCCCGTAATCCCAGCACTTGAGGCCGACGTGGGCAGATCACGAGGTCAGGAAATCGAGACCATCCTAGCCAACATGGTGAAACCTCATCTCTACGAAAATACAAAAAATTAGCTGGGCATGGTGGCGCAACGCCTGTAGTCCCAGCTATTCGGGAGGCTGAGGCAAGGGAATCCCTTGAACCCGGGCGGCAGAGGTTGCAGTGAGCCTAGATTGTGCCACTGCACTCCAGCTGGGTAACAGAGCAAGACTCTGTCTCAAAAAAAAAATCTTTTTTTAAACTCTTTTTTTTGGGCCGGGGATGGTGGCTCACACCTGTAATCCCAGCACGTTGGGAGGCCGAGGTGGGTGGATCACTTGAGGTCAGGAGTTTGACACCAGCCTGGCCAACATGGTGAAACCTTGTCTCTACTAAAAATACAAAAACAATTAGCTGGGCGTGGTTGTGCATGCCTGTAATCCCAGCTACTTGGGAGGCTGAGGCAGGAGAACATGAACACTTGAATCTGGGAGGTGGAGGTTGCCGTGAGCTTGGGATCGTGCCATTGCACTCCAGCCTGGGTGACAGAGTGGGACTCCAATTCAAGCAAAACAAAAACCTTTTTTTTTTTTGGTAGGGACAGGGGTCTTACTATGTTACCTAGGCTAGTCTTTTTTATTTATTTATTTATTTTATTTTATTTTATTTTATTTTATTTTAATTTTTTTTTTGAGACGGAGTTTCGCTCTTGTTACCCAGGCTGGAGTGCAATGGCGCGATCTCGGCTCACCGCAACCTCCGCCTCCTGGGTTCAGGCAATTCTCCTGCCTCAGCCTCCTGAGTAGCTGGGACTACAGGCACGCGCCACCATGCCCAGCTAATTTGTTGTAGTTTTAGTAGAGACGGGGTTTCACCATGTTGACCAGGATGGTCTCGATCTCTTGACCTTGTGATCCACCCGCCTCGGCCTCCCAAAGTGCTGGGATTACAGGCATGAGCCACCGCGCCCGGCTATTTTTTTATTTTTTAAAAGATGGGGTTTCACCATGTTGGTCAGGCTGGTCTTGAACTCCCGACCTCAGGTGATCCGCCCCCCTTGGCCTCCAAAGTGCTTGGATTACAAGTGTGAGCCACCATGCCCGGCCTGCCCAGGCTAGTCTTGAAGTCTTTGGGTTCAAGCAATCCTCCCACCTGGGAGTCCCAAAGCACTGGGATTACAGATGTGAGCCACCACATGGGGTGGGGGGTGGGGGAAGAGGATAAACCTTTTTATTTCTGGACTTCATTCTAAAAGCAAGGAGAAGCCATTGACAAATTCAATGCAGGAATTGACTAATTTTGCAGTTTTTTTTTTTTTTTTTTTTTTTTTTGAGATGGAGTCTTGCTCTGTCACCCAGGCTGGAGTGCAGTGGTGCCATCTTGGCTCACTGCAATCTTTGCCTCCTGGGTTCGAGCATTTCTCTCGCCTCAGCCTCCCAAGTAATTGGGACTACAGGTGCCTGCCACTGAACCTGGCTAATTTTTGTATTTTTAGTAGAGACTGGATCTCACCACGTTGGCCAGGCTGGTCTCAAATTCCTGACCTCAGATGATCCACCCACCTTGGCCTCCCAAAGTGCTGGGATTACAGGAGGGAGCTAATGTGCTTGGCCTTGTTTTGTAGTTTAGATTACTCTGGCTACTATGTGCAGATTGGATTAGGAAGTTTAGGCCTGCAGGCCTGAGATCAGTTAAATGTTGCTCCTCATCTAGGTGGCCAGGATTCAGGGAGAGGGACAATGCTTGTTGAATGGCTATTATATGAATTAAACTGGCATATATTAAAGGTGATCTTTGTCAGGAGCATTAGTGCTGAAGCAGTTAGCACACAGTATGAGAGTCATTTGTATATGAATTAAATGGGCAAGCATTAAACAAATGAGGATTCTGGAGCTATATAGACATGGGTTAAACTTATGGCTCTGCCATTCGCTAAATCTGTGACCTTTTATTTATTTTTGAAAAGTAGTTTAGCTCTGTTGCCCAGGATGGAGTGCAGTGGTGCGATCTGGGCTCACTACAGCCTCTGCCTGTCGGGTCAAGCAATTCTCCCACCTCAGCCTCCCGAGTAGCTGGGACTACAGGTGTGCACCACCAATCTCCACTAATCTTTTTATTTATAGTAGAGACAGGATTTCACCAAATTTGCCAGGCTGGTCTTGAACTCTTGACCTCAAGTGATCCGTTCTTCTCGGCCTCCCAAAGTGCTGGGATGAAGGCGTGAGCCACCATATCTTGCCTGAGCAGTAGCGCGATCTCGGCTCACAGCAGTCTCAACTTTCCAGGCTCAAGTAATCCTCACCTCAGCTTCCCAAGTAGCTGGGACTACAGGTGCGCGCCACCACGCCCAGCCAATTTTCGTATTTTTTTGCAGAGATGGGATCTCACTATTTTTACCGGGCTGGTCACTAACTCCTGGGCTCAAGTGATTCGCCCGTCTCAGGCTCCCAAGAGAAGTGCTGGGATTTCAGGCGTGCGCCATAGCACTCAGCCCAATTTTTTTTTTTTTTTTTTTTAAGGCAGGGTCTCGCCCTGTCGCCCAGGCGGAAGAGCAGTGGTGTGATCACAACTCACTATAGCCCCGACTTCCCGGGCTCAAGTGATCCTCCCGCCGCAGCCTCCACGCCCAGTTAGTTTTTTTGTAGAGCAGATGAGGTCTCGCTTTGTTGCCCAAGCTGGCCTTGAACTCCTGGGCTCAAGCGATCCTCCTGCCGCAGCCTCCCAAAATGTTGGGATTGTGGGCCTGAGCCACCGCTCCGGGCCTACTATTTTTATCTTATAGAAATAAAAGAACGGAGGAAACTGAGGCTGGGAGACAGTAAGTAATTTCCCTAAGGTTCCACAGCTATTGAGTGGAGCCGCGATTTGTGGAACCAAATGAATGAAATCGATGTGGCAGAGGGCCCGAACGCGCCGGGTCGGTGAAGCGGCGTAGAGGCGGAGCGCGCAGCTCACACCCGGCGGCCGCGGTTTCCAGGAGGAAACGAGGGTGCTTTGGTCACTGCGCGTGGCGCCTCCGCGGAGACCCCGCGCTGCCATTCTCGGCCGTTGCTCAGTCCTCGGCTGACGGGAAGCAGGAAGTGGCGGCGGGCGTCGCGAGCGGTGACATCACGGGGCGACGGCGGCGAAGGGCGGGGGCGGAGGAGGAGCGAGCCGGGCCGGGGGGCGGCTGCACAGTCTCCGGGATCCCCAGGCCTGGAGGGGGGGTCTGTGCACGGCCGGCTGGCTCTGCCTCGCGTCCGGTCCCGAGCGGGCCTCCCTCGGGCCAGCCCGATGTGACCGAGCCCAGTGGAGCCTGAGCAAGCAGCGGGTCCGTCGCGGAGCCGGAGGGCGGGAGGAACATGACATCGCGGAGGTGAGGAGCCCCGAGGGGCCCGGCCCGGGCCTCGGCCCGGCCCCCGTCGCGCTCGGTCAGCCCCGTCCGGAAGGGGGCGCCCCGGCCGGGCTTCGGACTGCCGTCCCGGATCGGGTTGGGGGCAGGTTCCCTTCTCGTCCCCTCGCCCTCCCGGGGCCGGGGGCTGGCCCCGCCGCGCCCCCACCCCTCGGGTCCCCATTCATTTCCTGCCTCCCCGAGTTCCGGCTGCGGCAGCCCAGGGGATGCCCGTCAGGCCCCGGGCAGGTAGAGCCGCCGAAGGAACCACGGGCGCCAGCGGTCCGGCTCAGCGCCGCATTCCTGACCCATTGCCTCATGAGAATTGCCTCATGGTGATTCCGAAATAACCCTGCTCACTTGGGGAGGCTCCTTGGGACATGAGAGCGGAGTTGCGTGGGGCCGGACCCTTAGTGGTCTAGCCGTTTTGGGTCACTGTGCCACTTGCGTGCATTTGGGGACTTTACGCAGGACCCCTGACGCTTTTACATTCCCCTTTGTGTCTTCTTTTTCTCCCACCCCTCACGTGCCAGAAATGGAAAAACTGACTGTATGTGCAGCCACTAGAAGTATTTCCTTCCTCTGCGATCTTCGCTTTGGGAGATGGAAAGGAAGGGAGCCACGTCTCGTTATTTAATCCTTCACTGCAACCGTAAAGTCAGGTTACTTTACTGGTACCCGTTTTATGGATGAGGAAACCGAGGCCCAGAAGTTACGTGCTGTAAATGACAAGATTTGAAACTAAGGAGGATTAGTGAGTTAATGAGATCCTTTGAAAGGTCAGGGTAAATACTACTACTGATAGCTAACATTTGCTTAGTTCTGACGGCCCTATCAGATGGCTATTATCCTCATTGTAAAGATGAGTAAACCGAGATTCAAAGGTTAAGCAAATTGCCTCACAGCAAGTAGGTGGTGGAGACAGAATCCCTACCTTTAATCAGTATGTTGCTTCTATTATTTTGTAACTATTGCTAACCATTTGTAAGCCTTAATTTTGTTGTCAAACAGTAGTATGACCTGTTGTTTTCAGATAATGATCCTGCTATTTCGTATGGTCACTTTATATACTACTCACACTTAAGACCCATTATCTATTCTTTTCCGTGGTTGTTCAATTATGGTCACTGTCTTAGACATTTAAAAAAACGATTCAAGCTATTGGGGCTATTTGAATGAGACTTTTCAGAATATTAGGAATGTCTCCTCCAGACACACCTGCCATATTATTCATACATGGATCTGGAGTTTAAAAAGGGGAGGAAAAAGAAAACTGAGAACTGGTAGGAAGTGAGTGACTTGGACAGGTCTGTTGGCAAGTGTTTACAGATCTGGGTAATATATAACTGCATTTCAACAGAACAGTGTATAGCCTCAAATGTTCTAATTCTTTAGGGAGCTTTTAAATAAAACAGTTGTCTGTTCTTTAATCTGTCAAATAGTCATTGAGCCTTTTGTTCTGGTGTCTGCTCTTCCAGACAAGTAAGGATCTGCTGCTTTGGGAGACAAAAAGAAAGGGGTTTGGGGTTGGGAAAAGGTCTGGGGAGTAATAGACCCTGCATTGTCCAGTTTGTTGGTTTAGAAGCAGAGAAGTGTGGGCATAGTCAAAGCAGCAAGTAAGTGGTAAAGATGACAGTTTGAAAATGGAGCAATGACTTCTCCCCTCCAGCCCTGATATTGTGCACCGCCCAAAAAGCCAGATTATGAACATAATATACATAATTTTGAATGATTTATTTTTTTTGGATTGTGAGTCTGTTTTATTGTGAGCCTTAATAAGGTATAAATGACATATAATAAATTGCATATATTTAAATGTACAATTTCATCAGTTTTGACATACATATACACTTGGGAAACCACCACCACAGTCAAGATAATGAACACATCTACCACCCCTTGTGATTTTGCCTCGTGTTCTTTATAATCCCTCCTTTGTTCTTAGGCAGCCACCGTTCTGCCTTCTGTCACTATATATTAGTTTGCATTTCCTAGAATTTTATTTTTTAAAAATTTTAAAATTGTTTGAATAGAGATGGGATCTCGCTGTGTTGCCCATGGCAGTCTCAAACTCCTTTGTTCAGGTAATCCTCTCACCTTGGCTTCCTGAAGTATTGGGATTATAGGTATGAGCCACCCTTCTCAGCTCCAGAATTTTATTTTATTATTATTGTTTTTATTATGGTTTTTTTGAGATAGAGTTTCACTCTGCTGCCCAGGCTGGAGTGCAGTGGTGCGGTCACTGCAGCCTTGATTTCCTAGGCTCCCTTCCTCAGCTTCCTGATTAGTGGGGCTACAGGTGTGTACCACCACACCTAGCTAATTTTTGTATTTTTTTGTAGAGACAGGGTTTTGCCATGTTGGCCAGGCTGGTCTCAAACTCCTGTGCTCAAGCGATCCTCCTGCCTCGGCCTCCCAAAGTGCTGGGATTACAGGCATGAGCTACTGTGCCCAGCCTTCAAATCATTTTAACCTAGTATTAATTCATTCAATAAGTAGTTTATGAACCAGGCAGGATAAAGCAATAAATTGGGAAATATTGCTATTTTCATGGCTGAGAGAGAGCAGACAAACACATGACTAAATAGAACAATTTTAGGTAGTAATAAATCTAGGATGGAAAAAATCCCATAGAAATGTGAGGATGGGAGAATGCGGTTTGTTTTGATAGGTGATTTAGAGGAGGTGATCGTATGAGCTGACACCTGAATGACAAGTATTAGTCTGAATTTTGTTTTGTTTAATTATCAAAATAACTCCTTTTGGGCTAGACTTTTATATGTATCCAGTAATTAAAATGTACTGATATCTCTCAGCATCATAGGTAGGGAAACTAAGGCATTGAGCAATTAAGTGCTCCTCCCTCAATCGTGTAGCAGTGATAGCACTGGATTTAGAATTTGAGGTTGCTTCTCTGCCCTTCTCTGCCTTTGTGAAACCAACAAAGCTGCCTGTATTTTCCCACTCTTCCTTCAGAATGTGTACCTCCTTTACACCTGCTTTTGTTCCTCTGAAATACATACTCGAGGATGAGCTGAGTGGGGCAGAAAATTGAGCTTGTTCTGAGACCAGAGGCTTTTGGTTTATCTCTTGTGGGTCAGGTACATTTTGTCCTGGGCTCTCCCTGGTGGCCATGTTTGTTTATCTCCTGCGGGAGTAAATAAACTTGCTTTGCTGAAAAATAACAGTTCTGTGTCTTTCCAGTGAAACTGGGATGTCTTTATTAACATAGGTCCTGATGTAAGGCCAAGTTTTTGGTTCGAGTTGCTCAAGTGTAGAGGCCGCTGCTAAGATAACTTACCCCTCTTATCCCTCGTCACTGTGGAGATGGTTATGAGTGGCACATGATGCTGGAAAAGCAGAGCCAACTCGTGTTTGTAATTGTTCCTAGCAGGCTGTGGTGTACTTTGTTAGGCAGCCACAGTACAATAGAGATACTCAGCTTATTCCCCTTTCCTCTGGGAAACACACACCGCACTTGCCATCTAATGCCAATGTTTTTAAGAAAGAGAGGCAAAAAGTGATGTTGGCAGGGTCTCTGGGAGTTGTGGACCCCAACCAAGGGTTAGAGACCCTGAAATGGATTCAGATGCCCTAAAATGCAGCCCAGTTCATTACTATGAATTTTGGAGGATTGTGTGCCTTGAGCAAATGTGTATATATGACGCTCTTTGACAACACTGAAATAGGAAAAATACTATCCATTTTGTGAGGAACATTGAATTTAGAAAGGGAGACTCACTTTTATGCCAGTATCAATTGAATTTGATAAAGCTAGTACCAAAATTAAATTTGATTTTTTTTTTTAAATAGAGCCTTAATCCATCATCCAGGCTGGAGTACAGTGACACAGTCTTGGCCCACTGCAACCTCCACCTTTTGGGTCCAAGCGATTCTTGTGCCTCAGTTTCCTGAGTAGCTGGGATTACAGGCATGTGTCACCACGTCTGGTTAATTTTTGTATTTTTAGTAGAGATGGGGTTTCACCATGTTGGTCAGGCTGGTCTCGAACTCCTGACCTCATGATCCACCTGCCTCAGCCTCCCAAAGTGCTGGGATTACAGGTGTACGCTGCTGTGCCTGGCTACAATGTCTATTTTAAAGATAATGGTTTAAGTTTTTATCATCCCACCGGCCACTCTAATGAAACATCTATCCATACATTGAAGAACTATTTATGGTGGGATTACTATGTGCCAGGCACTGTGCTAGGCATTGGATATTCCAGGTTTTAGGAAATAGCACATGCAAAAGTGCTGAAGTGGGAGACCTTGGAGTGATTGAAGAATAGGAGACAGCACATGTGGGAGCTGTGAGGCTGGGAAGGTGGGAGGTAGGTGGGAATAGACTCCACAGCGATTCTTAATGTCTTTAGTGTCATGTGGACCATGGAGAGAAGTGCAGATTGTATTTTTAGAGCAATGCAAAATCATAGAAGGATGTGATCGGGGAATGGCATGAGCCGATCTATTTAAAAATATTTCTCTGGCTGCTGTGAAGGAAGGATTGTAGGAGGCAGGCGTAGATTCAGGGAGATGAGACAAGTGACGAGAGAGGCTTTGAACTTGGTTATAAGTAGTCTGTGGAAAGTCTTTTTCGGAGGTAGTTTCCGTTTATTGCCCTGTCATCAAAGCAGAGATGCTGACCAATGAAACTCCATGAGAAAATAGTGATTTATAAAGACATAGCTATGCACTACCATTAAAAAGCTGCTTAAAAAAAAGATAAAAAGCCGATTTAACAACCTTTTTTTTTTTTCCAAGATGGGGTCTTACTCTGTCACCCAGGCTGGAGTGCAGTGGCATGGCCTCAGCTCACTGCAACCTCCACCTCTCAGGCTCAAGCGATTCTCCCATCTCAGCCTCCCGAGTGGCTGGGACCAGAGGCAAATGCCACCATGTCTGGCTATTTTTTTTTTTTTTTTGTATTTTTTGCAGACATGGGATTTTGCCATGTTGCCCAGGTTGGTCTCGAACTCCTGAGCTCAGGTGATCCACCCGACTCAGTCTCCAAAGTGCTGGAGATTACAGACATGAGCCTCTGGGCGCTGCCTTACAACTTAATTTTTTTTTTTTTTTTACATTTACAAGGATGTTTATTGCATTGTTGGAGATGACAAAATATTGGAGACAGCTGAAATCAATAGGGGAGCTACTTAAATGAAATACAGTGTAGCATGCATTAGAATACTTTTCAGAAATTTAACTTTTTTGTAGCCTTTTAATTATAATGCTTGTCCCTACTGACACCTTTTTTTTCTGCATGACTTGCTAATTAAATTTTATAGGATATTAAAATTTGGTTAGATTAGAAATGAGGAATATTCTTATAATCTGTAGAAAGTGCCAAACTATAACCTTATTTCCTAAGAACAAATATAATAATTTTTCTGGAGCAGCAGCTAAGAAAGATATAAATTTATATGTGTACAAGAAACTGAAATTAGACTGTATATTTAAAGCTTACAAGTGCAGTTTTGTTACATGAATGTATTGTCCAGCATTGAAGTCTGGGCTTTTAATGTTACCCATCACCTGAATAATGTACATTGTACCCGTTAAGTAATTTCTGATCCCTCACACCCCTTCCACCCTGAAATTAGACTTTGGATCCCTAGTTTAAATTCCACCCTCCTGTTTTTTGAGACAAGGTCTCACTCTCTCACCCAGGTTAGAGTAGAGTGTTGCAATTGCAGCTTACTGTAGCCTCGACCTCCTGGGCTCACGGGATACACCCTCCTCAGCCTCCTTAGTAACTGGAACTGCAGGCATGTACCATCACATTCAGCTAATTTTTGGATATAGAGATAAGGTCTGAACTCCTGGGCCCAAGAGATTCTCCCCAAGTGCTGGGATTGCAGGCATGGGCCACTGTACCCAGCCTCAACCTCTTTACTCAGTATAGCAGCCTTGAGATGAAGTTCCTGAAATTACTAGCCAGCTTGACTGTTTCCCCACATCACTGGGGAGGAGGATGCATAGATAAAATGTTCAGCATCGTATTTTATTTTTGTTTCATCTGCATCCTTTTTTTTTTTTTTTTTGAGTCGGAGTTTCACTCTTGTTACCCAGGCTGGAGTGCAATGGCGCGATCTTGGCTCACCGCAACCTCCGCCTCCTGGGTTCAAGCAATTCTCCTGCCTCAGCCTCCCAAGTAGCTGGGACTACAGGCGTGCGCCACCATGCCCAGCTAATTTTTGTATTTTTAGTAGAGACGGGGTTTCACCATGTTGGCCAGGATGGTCTCGATCTCTTGACCTCATGATCCACCCGCCTCGGCCTCCCAAAGTGCTGGGATTACAAGTGTGAGCCACCGCGCCTGGCCCTCTTATTTTTTATTTTTATTTATTTATTTATTTATTTATTTATTGAGACAGAGTTTTACTCTTGTAACCCAGGCTGGAGTGCAGTGGCACCATCTTGGCTCACCAAAACCTCTGCCTCCCTAATTCAAGTGATGCTCCTGCCTCAACCTTCCAAGTAGCTGGGATTACAGGCGGGATTGCGCACCACCAGGCCTGGCTAATTTTTGTATTTTTAGTAGAGACGGGGTTTCACCATGTTGGCCAGGCTGGTCTTGAACTCCTGAACTCAAGTGATCCATCTGCCTTAGCCTCACAAAGTGCTGGGATTACAGGCATGAGCCACCATACCCAGCCAAAACTCTGTTTTTTAAAAAATTTATTTATTTTATTTTATTTTACTTTTGTTGCTGAGAGATGTAAACTCTTACAGGCAGGAATTACGTCTTCCATTTTTTAAAACCCACTCAACACAGGGCTCATGTGTAATAGGCCCTGGAGCTTATTTCAGATATTGATTTGAGGCTCTTTTTCCCAAGTGCTGGTATGTGTGTGTGTGCGTGTGTGCAGGTAAGTCTTTCTATGAGATGAGTGGTGCCTACCTGGGCTGTAGCTGTATTATGGCATTATGGGTTTTTTTTTTTTAATTTCACTTATTTTTGTAGATACCTACCTGGGCTGTATTATGGCCTTATGTTTTTTTTTTTTTTTTTTTTTTTTTTTTTTAATTTCACTTATTTTTGTAGATATGAGGTCTCACTCTGTTGCTCAGGCTGGTCTTGAACTCTGGTGCTCAACCAATCCTCCCTCCTTGGCCTCCCAGAGTGCTGAGATTACATGTGTGAGCCACCACACCTGGCCAGTGATCCTTAATAAATATAGATAATGGCCGGGTGCTGTGGCTCACACCTGTAATACCAGCACTTTGGGAGCCCAAGGCTGGCAGATCACCTGAGCTCAGGAGTTTGAGACCAGCCTGGGCAACATGGGCAAAACGGTGTCTCTACAAAAAATACAAAATTAGCCAGGCGTGGTGCTGCATGCCTGTAGTCCCAGCCACTTGGGAGGCTGAGACAGGAGAATTGCTTGAACCTGGGAGGTGGAGGTTACAGTGAGCCGAGATCGTGCCATTGAACTCCAGCATGGGTGACAGAGTGAGACCTTGTCTCAAAAAAAAATGTAGATACAGGCCATAGATATAGATATAGATACAAATAATGCCAGATGATGGCTGGTTAGAAGGGATTGTCAGGGGCTGGCAGGTTTTGCAGGTGTTAGAATGAGCAAGATGAGGAGAAAGAGGATGCTTACTTCCCTCTCCTTGTAACTCTTTCTCTACCCCTCCCTGAGTGTGTTTTTTTTTTTTTTTTTGAGACGGAGTTTTCACTCTTGTTGCCCAGGCTGGAGTGCAATGGCGCGATCTTGGCTCACCGCAACCTCGGCTCACCACAACCTCAGCCTCCTGGGTTCAGGCAATTCTCCTGCCTCAGCCTCCTGAGTAGCTGGGATTACAGGCACGCACCACCATGCCCAGCTGATTTTTTGTATTTTTAGTAGAGACAGGGTTTCACTATGTTGACCAGGATGGTCTCGATCTCTTGACCTCGTGATCCACTCGCCTCGGCCTCCCAAAGTGCTGGGATTACAGGCGTGAGCCACCGCGCCCGGCCAGAGTGTGGTTTTTTTTTTTTTTGAGACGGAGTTTCACTCATGTTACCCAGGC
This sequence comes from Sapajus apella, assembly GCF_009761245.1. Lineage (NCBI taxonomy): Eukaryota > Metazoa > Chordata > Mammalia > Primates > Cebidae > Sapajus > Sapajus apella. The sequence continues at coordinate 70,512,470 of NW_022436942.1, forward strand.
TGGAGTGCAACGGCACGATCTCGGCTCACCGCAACCTCCGCCTCCTGGGTTCAGGCAATTCTCCTGCCTCAGCCTCCTGAGTAGCTGGGATTACAGGCACATGCCACCATGCCCAGCTGATTTTTTGTATTTTGAGTAGAGACGGGGTTTCACCATGTTGACCAGGATGGTCTCGATCTCTTGATCTTGTGATCCACCCACCTCGGCCTCCCAAAGTGCTGGGATTACAGGCTTGAGCCACCGCGCCCGGCTCAGAGTGTGTTTTTTAAAGACAAGGTCTCACTCTGCAAACTGGATTGCAGTAATGCAATCATAGCTCATTGAAGCTCAAACTCCTTGGCTTAAGCGATCCTCTTGCCTCAGTCTCCTGAGTAACTGGGGCCACGGGTGCATACAACTATGCCTGGCGAAGTTTTTCATTTTTTATAGAAATGGAGTCTTGCTGTGTTGCCCAGGCTGGTCTTGCACTCCTGGTTTCAAGTGATTCTCTTGCCTCAGTTTCCCAAAGTGTTGTCATTATAGGCATGATCCACTGTGCCTAGCCCATCAGTGTCTTTTTTTTTTTTTTTTTTGAGACAGAGTTTTGCTCTTGTTACCCAGGCTGGAGTGCAATGGTGCGATCTTGGCTCACCGCAACCTCTGTCTCCTGGGTTCAAGCAATTCTCCTGCCTCAGCCTCCCAAGTAGCTGGGACTACAGGCGTGCGCCACCATGCCCAGCTAATTTTTGTATTTTTAGTAGAGACGGGGTTTCACCGTGTTGACCAGGATGGTCTTGATCTCTTGACCTCGTGATCCACCTGTCTCGGCCTCCCAAATTGCTGGGATTACAGGCGTGAGCCACCGCGCCCGGCCCCATCAGTGTCTTTTTATCCTTTACTCCTGTCAAAATTAATTCACTCAGCAGCCACTGAACAAGTGCCTACTATATACATAGTGAGGACTGGAAATTTATTTGTCTCTTCTCATCTTGTCTGGACCCTCTGTATTAATTGTAATTAATCTGTATTAATTGTAATAAACATGTTGATAAACTCAAATGAGGCCATACTGATTTGCCATTTCCTCTCCTTCCAGGTTATATAGATGCACTTACGTTGCAGGTTTCATTTGTTGGTTTGGTTTAAATTAAATCCTATTGTGTCAAATTATGCTAGGTGTGAGTTGGGGGGGTTCATGATGTGTGTTGTCTTTTTTTTTTTTTGCCTCACTAATATTACAAGTGTTTATAACCCTTGAGGCTGGCCCTATATATAAAGATTTTTATTAATTCCAATGTTCTTTATCTTCCTTTTATAAGTTTTCGGGGTCGAATTAACTAACTGCATCTTACTAGTGATAAGCAAGTTGCAAATCGCAAAATCGTTACACGTATTAAACCTGTAACTGGCAAGCATTTTTCGTAATTGTGAATGCTTTTTGAAAAAAAAAAAAAAAAAAAGCTATGGAATGAAAGTTTAAAATCTACTGAAGCTCAAGTAGATGGTGGAGTAGCCATTTCAATTTCTAACTATGTATTATTTGAAATAATGTGGAGAAATCTCCAGAGCCGTGAAGAAATATATGAAAAAACAGTGTAACTTAAATGACATACATGTCACAGTTGCCTTGTGAAACTAACATAATTATGCATGAGAAGTATCTATCCTGCATAACATCCACCAATAATAATAATGATAATAATAGTGAAAACTAATGTTTATTAAGTCCTGTCTCCAGCCACTGTGCTAAATACTGGTTACTACGTTTCCCCAAAAATATTATTCTCATCTGTTTGTTCTTATGTTCTTAATAACAGGATAGCATAATTATAAGTTGTAAATGAAATGATACAGTTTATTTAATAAAAGGATAAAGGAGAAAACCACCTACCTTATCCTCTGTTGCTGATCTAGCTGGTAGATGTAGGTGGTGTTTATCTGGTTTCACCTTTGGCATTTGAAACTGCTTTGTTTTTTTTTTTTTAAGTGACAGGGTGGGCCAGGCTCAGTGGCTCACACCTGTAATCCCAGCACTTTGGGAGGCCAAGGTGGGAGGATCACCTGAGGTCAGGACTTCGAGACCAGCCTGACCAATATGGTGAAACCCCATCTCTACTAAAAATAGAAAAATTAGCGGGGTGTGGTGGCGCGTGCCCGTAATCCCAGCAATTCGGGAGGTTGAGATAGGAGAATTGCTTGAATCTGGGAGGCAGAGGTTGCAATGAGCTGAGATTGCACCATTGCACTCCAGCCTGGACAACAAGAGGGAAACGTCTGGGAAAAAAAAAAGCCAAAACAAACAAAAAAACAAAAACAAAACAGAAACGAAATAGACATGTCCTTTGCCCTCATAGAACTGCCAGTCTAGCCTTCAACCTGACGATTGTAGAAAGGTGGGATTAGATGCTATGTTGCTATGTTGAGTGACATCCCTGAGAAGCAGGGGGTGTATTGAGAAGGTACGACGGGGGATCTGACTGTGGGACTGCTAGAGGGAAAAGCACATGTAAAGGCCGCATGTAGCACATTGGAGGAAATCGGAGAACTGATCAGAGAACCAGAGTCATCTAGGGACCACACCGTGCAGGGCCCCGTTAAGATCTGTGACTTTATTCTAAATGTTTTCTTCTGGCTAACATCTAAATTTCTAGTTCCAAAGGTGAAACTCCAAGGGCGGGTTCTGTGCTAAGCATTTTGGATGTATTAACTTATTTCCACCACACAACATTGCTGTGAATTAAGATTGTTTCTAAGCATGGCAAGAAACCCAGAAGTCATAATGGAAAAATCTGATAAATTTAACCATGCCAATATGAACCTTTGTAGGAAAAAAAAATACCACAGACTAAACGGGGAGGGGAAAGGAGACAAATATTTGCAACACACACATTAAAGGGTAATTTTCTAGTTATATCAAGAGCTCTTATAAATCAGTAAAAAAAAAAAAATCCAATAGGAAATGAGCAATGACAAACTGACAACTCATGGAAAAGGAAAAACAAGTGGCTTGAAAACATGAAAAAGTGCTCAGTCTCACAAAGAAATGCAAACTAACATGATACCATTTTCCATTAATCAGATAGACAAAGATGAAAGAGTTTGGTAATATATGTAGTATTGACACAAGTGAGGGAAAACAGGGGATTTCACACTCTATGGCTGTCCAAACCAGTACCTTATTTTGAGGGCAGTTTGACAATATTTGTCAAAATAAAAAAATTATATATTGTCGTGTGCCACATGATGGTTCAGTTGATGATGGACGGCATACACAATGGTGGTCCCATAGGAATATAATGGGCCAGGCACAGTGGCGCTCACTTGTAATCCCAGCACTTTGGGAGGCCGAAGTGGGCGGATCACCTGAGGTCAGGAGTTTGAGACCAGCCTGGCTAACATGGTGAAACCCTGTTTTTACTAAAAAAATACAAAAAAATTAGTTGGGTGTGGTGGCGGGTGCCTGTAATTTCAGCTCCTCAGGAGACTAAGGCAGGAGAATCGCTTGTACGTGGGAGGCGGAGGTTGCAGTTGAGCTGAAATTGGGCCACTGCACTCCAGTCTGGATGACGGGGAGAGACTTCATCTCAAAAAAAAAAAAAAAAAAAAAAAAAAGATTATAATGGAGCTGTCCTGTATAGACGTACCATTTTAACTTTTTTTTTTGATAGAGTCTCACTCTTTTGTCCAGGCTGGAGTGCAGTGGCACAATCTTGGCTCACTGCAGTCTTTACCTCCCAGGCTCAAGCAATTCTTATGCCTCAGACTCCCAAGTAGCTGGGATTACAGGTACACACCACCATGCCCAATTAATTTTTGTATCTTTAGTAGAGATGGGGTTTCTTCATGCTGCCCCCCAGGCTGGTCTGGAACTCGTGGCCTCAAGTGACCCACCTGCCTTGGCCTCCGAAAATGCTGTTGCCCAGGCTGGAGCTCTGTGGCACAGTCACAGCTCACTGCAACCCGACGTCCTAGGCCCAAGCAATCCTTCCACCTCAGCCTCCCAAGTAACTGGGACTACAGGTGTGTGGCATCAATGCCCCACCAATTTTTAAATTTTTTGTAGAGATGGGGTCTCCCTATGTTAAACTCCTGGCCTCAAGCAGTCCTCCCACCTTAGCCTCCCAAAGTGCTGAGATTACAGGTGTGAGCCACCTCACCCCTCCCTGTACAAAGATCTTCATAAAAGCAGTTAATAATAGTATGTTTGAGGTTGCCATCACAGGGGTTAGGTCAAGGATCAATGTAAGAAATTCTTTCAGAATCTATTTTTGAAAAAGAAGAGATGACAGTGGTGACAGTCAGAGAACAGATAAACAGATTATGGGGGCACAGGCTATATAATCAGTGTTTAAAATGAAGCAGCTGAGCCTGTGGCATTTCATTTAATGCAGACTAATAGAGCAACAGCCAGAAAATCTTCACTTTCCGTCGAAGAGAGGCAAAAGTTATTTTCCCTTCAATAGCCTGGTAACTGTAGGATTAAGGTTTTTTATTTATTTATTTATTTTGAAATACTACCCTATAGCTACCAGTATAATTTAAAAATAATTAGAATCCTATTAGAATAAGAAACAGGTGTCTGCGTGAAGTAGACAGTAACTGAAGTCACTAAGTGGCAAAAGACAGAAAACAAAAAATTGAAAGTAGAAAACAATCAATAGATATGAGACCAAACATGAGCTGTCAGTGATAATGGATTAAGTCCTTCAATTAATGGCTGAGCCAGATGGAATAATAATAAAAAAAAAAATCCAGGCCGGGCATTTCTGTAATCCCAGCACTTTAGGAGGCCGAGGTGGGAGGATCACTGGAACCCAGGAGTTTAAGACCAGCCTGGGCAACATAGTGGGACTCCTCTATTTTATAAAAATATTTTGAAAAAAGAAAAAAAAATTGTGTTCTGCTTCAAAAAGACAAATTGGCACAGAATGACAAAGAATAAATGAAATGAACATGGGCAAAAGAGATTCAGGTGGTATCAGTATCAGGTTAAGTAGCATTCAAGATAAAGAACATTAAATATTAAGTTAATACTAAAGTAATTGCATATTAATGAAAGGTACAATCCATGGTAGAGAAATTATAGTCAATAATTGTTTTATGTATTCATTAAGGTAACAACAAGCAAACAAGCTTTAATAGCTTTAGTATATGCTTTATATGCTTTATACTTCTTTTAAGCGCATTAATTCATTAATTCTCACTTTCTGTGAGGTAAACACTATTATTATCTACATTTTACAGGTGTAAAAATCTAAGCAGAGAGATTAATTAGCTTGCCCAAGAGATGTGGCATTCTGGGATTTGAGACAGTGATGTGGCTCTGGAGGTTGCTTCAATAACCAAGAGATGTTTTAAATCAGATTTGTAAAATGTGTTTTTCAGAAGCGTTTTCCTGATACTCTTCCCCTTTCATGGGTTTTAGTCTTGCGGATTGAAAAACACAAGTGCTAGAAGAGCAAAATATGCATCCAGATTTAATAGTATGGCTGTTTTTCTGAGACTTGGCATTTCATTGCTTTTGTATTGAAATGAAAATTTTCTTTTCTTCTTTTTTTGGCTGAGAATAGCACTGAACTCAGTGGGAGGGACTGTAATTGTAAATTGTCCGCCTCTGAATGGAATTGAATTTAAGTTTCTTAGTTTCTAGAGAATGGTTTGTTTAAAGACCCTCAAATTGCAAGTTAGAACCGACTTGAGGTTTTACCATGTAGTGAATTTTTCTTAAAAAGCAATTGAATTGGGAGGCTGAGGCGGGCAGATCACGAGGTCAAGAGATTGAGACCATCCTGGCCAACATGGTGAAACCCCGTCTCTACTAAAAATACAAAAAAATTAGCTGGGCGTGGTGGCGCACGCCTGTGGTCCCAGCTACTCCGGAGGCTGAGGCAGAATTGCTTGAACCCGGGAGGCGGAGGTTTCAGTGAGCGAGGTTGTGCCACTGCACTCCAGCCTGGCGCCTGGTGACGGAATGAGACTCTGTCTCAAAAAAAAAAAAAAAATTGTTGATGAAAGGTGATGTTAAAATTATTTCAGATTTATCAATTTTTAAAAAAATTACACCTGGATTTTGAGTCATGGAAAGCCTTTAAAGTTTACGTATGTATATCATACATGATGGAAAGAGACTCTGCGTATGTGTTTGTGCACACGTGTGTGAATGTATAGGCAAGGACTGGGGGAAAGAAGAGCTGAGGGAGAGAATGAATGAATGTATGCATGCATGTGTGAAGGAACGTGGAAAAGACCGGCTCTACACCATGAAATAAAAAACGGCCATCTCGGCTGGGTGCAGTGGTGTCACCTGTAATTTCAGCACTTCGGGAGGCCGAGACGGGCGGATCACGAGTTCGAGACCAGCCTGACCAACATGGTAAAACCCTGTCTCTACTAAAAAATACAAAAATTAGCCGGGTGTGGTGGTGTGCACCTGTAATCCCAGCCACTCAGGAGGCTGAGGCAAGAGAATCGCTTGAACCTGGGAGGCGGCGGTTGCAGTGAGCCGAGATCGCGCCACTGCACTTCAGCCTGGGCGACAGAGTGAGACTCCATCTTAGGGACGCCAGAAGGACAGAGTGAGACTCCATCTTAGGGACACCAGACGTACTCCAGAGCTGATTGGAGGCGTCATGACTGCTCGGCGCCTGCGCAGTGAAGACCACCCCCCCTTCAACAAGCCGCGCGCATGCGTGCAGGCCCCGCGCCCAGGGTGTTGTCTTTTTTTTTTTTTTTTTTTTTTTTTTTTTTTTTTTTAAGTAGAGGTGGGGTTTCGCCATGTTGGCCATCTCTCGAACTCCTGACCCCAAGTGATCCATCTGCCTTGGTCTCCCAAAGTGCTGGGATTACAGGCGTGAGCCGCTGGGCCCCACCCACATTTAGATTTTTAATCTATTTACAATTTATTCTTTTTTTTTTTTGAGATGGAGCCTCGCTCTGTCGCCCAGGCTGGAGTGCAGTGGCATGATCCCAGCTCACTGCAACCTCTGCTTCCCGGGTTCAGGCGATTCTCCTGCCTCAGCCTTCACAGTAGCTGAAATTACAGGCATGCGCCACCACACCCAGGTAATTTTCCTACTTTTATTAGAGACAGGGTTTCACCATGTTGGTCAGGCTTGTCTCAAACTCCTGACCTCAGGTGATCCACTCACCTTTTGCCTCCTAAAGTGCTGGGATTACAGGCGTGAACCACTGTCCCAGGCTACAGTTTATTCTGATACGTGGAGTGATATATGGTTCTAACCACTTGGCTATGGTGAATTATTTTCTAAATGTGGTATTGGATTGTTTATATTTTGTTTAGAAATTATGCTTCAGCCGGGTGCGGTGGCTCTCGCCTGTAATTTCGGCACTTTGGGAGGTCGAGGTGGGCGGATCACGAGGTCAGGAGTTCGAGATCAGCCTGACCAATATGGTGAAACCCGGTCTGTACTGAAAAGTACAAAAATTAGCCGGGTGTGATGGTGCGTGCCTGTAATCCCAGACGTTCAGGAGGCTGAGGCAGGACAATTGCTTGAACCTGGGAGGCGGAGGTTGCAGTGAGCCGAGATCGCGCCATTGCCCTCCAGCCTGGGCGATCTTAGGGACGCCAGAAGGACAGAGTGAGACTCCATCTTAGAGACACCAGATGTGCCCCAGAGCTGATTGGAGGCAGAGCAACTCCTCGGCGCCTGCGCAATGAAGACCCTTCCCCCCCCCCCTTGCAAGCTACGTGCATGCGTGCAGGGCCTGTGCCCTGGTGCGGACTAAGTTTTGCTACTGTTTTTGTAGTAGAGGTGGGGTTTCGCCATGTTAGCCAGGGTCCTCTCGAACTCCTGATCTCAAGTGATCCACCTGCCTTGGCCTCCCAAAGTGCTGGGATTACAGGCATGAGCAACCGCGTCCCACCCACATTTAGGTTTTTAATCTATTTACAATTTATTCTTTTTTTTTTTTTTTTTCTTTTGAGACGGAGCCTCGCTCTGTCACCCAGGCTGGAGTGCAGTGGCACGATCTCAGCTCACTGCAGCCTCTGCTTCACGGGTTCAGGCGATTCTCCTGCCTCAGCCTTCGCAGTAGCTGAGATTACAGGCATGCGTTACCACGTCCAGCTAATTTTCCTACTTTAGTACAGACAGGGTTTCACCATTTTGGTCAGGCTTGTCTCAAACTCCTGACCTCAGGTGATCCACCCACCTTGGCCTCCCAAACTGCTGGGATTACAGGCGTGAGCCACCGTCCCTGGCCTAGAATTTATTCTGATATGTGGTTCTAACCACTTGGTTATGGTAAATTATTTCCTAAATGTGATATTGGATTCTGTTTATATTTTGTTTAGAAATTCTGCTTCGGCTGGGCGCGGTGGCTCACGCCTGTAATCCCAGCACCTTGGGGGACCGAGGTGGGTAGATCACAAAGTCAGGAGTTGGAGACCAGCCTGGCCAATATGGTGAAACCCCCGTTTCTACTAAAAATACAAGAATTCGCCAGGCGTGGTGGCCGCACCTGTAGTTCAAGCTACTTGGGAGACTGAGGCAGGAGAATCACTTGAACCCGGGAGGCGGAGGTTGCAGTCAGCCGAGATCATGCCACTGTACTCCAGCTAGGCGACAGAGTGAGACTCTGTCTCAAAAAAAAAAAAAAGAAAGTCATTACTTTGTAAAAGGAAGTTGAAAGTTTTCCTTTCTTTTTAGTACTCGGGAATAATTTTAAGAATTGGGACTATTTGGTCTTTGAAGGTTTGGTAGAATTCCATTGGGAAACCATCTGGGCCTGGTGGTTTTCTGCACGGTAGTTCCTTAATTGTTTTCTCTATTTTTTCTTGTTTTTAATCAGGTAGTCCCTCAACCAGAATAGGTTCAAAGAGGCTCCCTCTGTTTTTTTTTTTTAAACAAATTGGTCTAAGCTTTCTTACTCTAATGGATTAATTTTTGTAGACTACATTTCCCTGAAAAATTACACATTTGTTCTAGGTTTTCTGATTTATTTCCAGAACTTTTTAGTCTTTCCCCCTGGAATCATGCCCCTTTCCATAAACAGGGCTCTGATGTACCAGAAGTATTTTCACACTTTGGGTGGACTTTCTGTTTCTGGGGGTGGTTTTAGAGCAATTTTAGGCCTGCTACTAGCTCCCCTGTTCTCTACACGATGCTGTTTTTCTCAAAATGCTCTTGTTTTGCACAAGGGCTTGGAGTAGGAGGATGAGCAGTCACTCACTGATATTTGGTATGTTTTCTTTTTTTACTTACAGGTAATCTGGAAGTTTGGGCATTCTCTTAAGTTGAGGATGTGGTTTTCATGTCGTTTTGTTTATTGTTTTCTTGTATGTGTTTTTTAGAGACAGGGTCTCACTCTTGTCCTGGCTGGAGTGCAGTGGCGTCTTGATCATAGCTCACTGCATCTTCAAGCTACTGGGATTAGGTGACCTTGCCGCCTCAGTCTCCTGAGTAGCTGGAACTACAGGAGCATGCCACCATCCCTGGCTGATTTTTTTATTTTTTATTTTTTGAGATGAAGCCTTGCTCTGTTGCCCAGACTGGAGTATAGAGGTGCAATCTCTGCTCATTGAAACCTCAGCCTCCTGGGCAGCTGAGACCACAGGTGCATCCCACCACACTTGGCTAATTTTAGTATTTTTTTTCTATTTTTTGAGATGAAGTCTTGCCCTTGTTGCCCAGGCTGGAGTGGCGTGATCTTGCCTCACTGCAATCTCTGCCTTCTGGGTTTAAGCGATTCTTCTGTCTCAGCCTCCCAAGTAGCTGGGACTACAGGCGAGCGCCACCGCGCCCAGTGTTAGCCAGGATGGTCTCAATCTCCTGACCTCTTGATCCGCCCGCCTCGGCCTCCCAAAGTGCTGGGATTACACTTTCCATTTTATAGGACTTAACAGAGAGGTTACATAACTAGCCCAGGGTCACAGAGAGTTGGAATTCAGACCAAGACAACCTGGCACCAGAGTCTAAACCCTGCCCTTAAGGGTTTGCCACCACGTGTTAGTGATTCCCAGCCTGTCATTTGGGGAAGGGATTGTTCCTTTTTTAAGAAAAAAAGAAAAAATATATATATATTTTGAGATGGAGTCTCACTCTGTCACCCTGGCTGGAGTGCAGTGGCCAATCTTGGCTCACTGCAACTTCAGCCCCCTGGGTTCCAGCAAATCTTCTTCCTCAGCCTCCCTATTAGTTGGGATACAGGTGCATACCACCATGCCCAGCTAATTTTTTTTTTTTTTTAGTGGAGATGGGGTTTTGCCATCTTGGCTAGGCCGGTCTCCTGACCTCAGGTGATCCACCTGCTTCGGCCTCCCAAAATGCTGGGATTACAGGCGTGAGCCACCATGCCTGGCCTTTTTAATTATACTTTTGAGATGGAGCCTTGCTCTGTTGCTGTGACTAGAGCACAGTGGCGTGATTTCAGCTTACTGTGACCCCTGCCTCTGGGGTTCAAATGATTCTCATGCCTCAGCCTCCCAAGTAGCTGGGTTTACAAGCACCAGCCACTATGCCCAGCTAATTTTTGTATTATTATTATTATTATTATTATTATTTTTTTTTTGAGACGGAGTTTCGCTCTTGTTACCCAGGCTGGAGTGCAATGGCGCGATCTCGGCTCACCGCAACCTCTGCCTCCTGGGTTCAGGCAATTCTCCTGCCTCAGCCTCCTGAGTAGCTGGGATTACTGGCACGCGCCACCATGCCCAGCTGATTTTTTGTAGTTTTAGTAGAGACGGGGTTTCCATGATGACCAGGATGATCTCGATCTCTTGACCTCGTGATCCACCCGCCTCGGCCTCCCAAAGTGCTGGGATTACAGGCATGAGCCACCGCGCCCGGCCTATTATTTTTTTATTGAGGTAGAGTCTCGCTCTGTCGCTCAGGCTGGAGTGCAGTGGCACCATTTCTGCTCACTGTAAACTTTGCCTCCCAGGTTCAGGTGATTCTCCTGCCTCAGCCTCCTGAGTAGCTGGGACTACAGGTGCATGCCACCATACCTGGTTAATTTTTTTGTATTTTTAATAGAGGTGGGGTTTCATCATGTTGGCCAGCCTGGTCTTGAACTCCTGACTTCAGGTGATCTACCTGCCTTGGCCTCCCAAAGTGCTGGGATTACAAGCGTGAGCCACTGTGCATTTTTTTTTGTTTTTTAAAAAGGACAGATCATAAACCCAATATTCTGAAAGACTTGGTCTCCAAACCTGTATTATATAATAATTAGTTTTCCATTTTTTTTTTTCCTCTTGGCAGAAGGCACATATGCCACTCAGTTTCTAACTGCCACACCCAATTAACATAATTGTTTTGCAGCCAAAAGCAGAAGAGAGTTGACATTTTAATTCCCTTATGTAGGTAGACAAATTGAAGCTTAATGTAAGAGTTTTACTATACCTTTTTGAAAAATTATAAATAGCTAGAAGCCCATTGTCATTACTTTTGATTTCTTAGAGCTCTGGGCATCTATGTGGGAACCACAGATCAAAGAAGCTGCAAGGAAGGGTTTTTTTTTTTTTTTTTTTAACTGAATAGTTTAACCATACTGAATGCAAAGTATTGGATGTTAGAATAATAGGCATCACATAAATTGAGGTTGACGTTTTCCTGGGTGATATTCTGTCTCAATTTTTTTTTTTTTGAGATGGAGTCTACTCTGTCACCCAGGCTGGAATGCAGTGACATGATTTCTGCTAACTGCCACCTCTGCCTCCCGGGTTCAAGCAATTCTCTTCCTCCTGAGTAGCTGGGATTACAGGTGCCTGCCATCACGCCCAGCTAATTTTTGTATTTTTAATAGAGATGGAGTTTCACCATCTTGGCCAGGCTGGTCTTGAACTCCTGACTTTGTGATTCACCTGCCTTGGCCTCACAAAGTGTTGGGATTACAGGCATGAGCCACCGTGCCTGGCCTTTTTTATTTTTATTTTTTTTTTGAGGCAGAGTCTCGCTCTGTCACCTAGGCTGAAGTGCAGTGGCGTGATCTCGTCTCATTGCAACCTCCACCTCCCGGGTTCAAGCGATTCTCCTACCTCAGCCTCCTGAGTAGCTGGGATTACTGTGTGCCGCCACGCCTGGGCAATTTTTATATTTTTAGTAGAGACCGGGTTTCGCCATGTTGGTCAGACTGGTCTCAAACTTCTCACCTCAGGTAGTCCGCCCATCTCAGCCTCCCAAAGTGCTGGGATTACAAGCATGAGCCACTGTGCCTAGACTTAATCTTCTGACAGGCTCTCAGAGAGAGTAAAAAGCAAATGAATATTTCATTATTTTGGTCTGAGCCTTAACAATTTTTCTTTAAGACAGCTAATCAGAATGATATTTATTTATTTATTTTTTTGAGATGGAGTTTCACTCTTGTTACCCAGGCTGGAGTGCAATGGCGCGATCTCGGCTCACCGCAACCTCCGCCTCCTGGGTTCAGGCAATTCTCCTGCCTCAGCCTCCTGAGTAGCTGGGATTACAGGCATGCGCCACCATGCCCAGCTAATTTTTTGTAGTTTTAGTAGAGACGGGGTTTCACCATGTTGACCAGGATGGTCTCGATCTCTTGACCTCGTGATCCACCCGCCTCGGCCTCCCAAAGTGCTGGGATTACAGGCTTGAGCCACCGCGCCTGGCCTCAGAATGATATTTAGATGCCTCCCCCAAATGCCAATAAGGTGCTATTGAAAAAAATTAAAAATAGGTTGGGCATGGCTGTTCACGCCTGTAATCCCAGCACTTTGGGAGGCTGAGGTGGGCGGATCACTTGAGGTTAAGAATTCAAGACCAGCCTGGCCAGTGTGGTAAAACCCCGTCTCTACCAAAAATACAGAAATTACCCAGGTATGGTGGCACATGGCTGTAATCTCCGCTACTCAGGAGGCTGAGGCAGGAGAATTGCTTAAACTTAGGAGGCAGAGATTGCAATGAGCCAAGATCACAACATTGCACTCCAGCCTGAGGGAAAGACTCAGACTCTGTCCAAAAAAAAGAAAAAATTAAAAATAAATTTCAGTTTATGTCAATAACAGGGATGTTCAAGTCAGACTGCATCTGGATTCTTATATTTTCTGATTAGTTATTGTCAAAACAGTCTTACATTGACTGGGTGCAGTGGCTCACGCCTGTGATCCCAGCACTTTGGGAGGCCAAGGTGGGCAGATCATTTGAGACCAGGAGTTCGAGAGCAGCCTGGCCAACATGGTGAAAACCGTTTCTATTAAAGATACAAAAATTTGCTGGGAATGGTGGCACATTCCTGTAATCCCAACTACTTGGGAGGCTGAGGTGGGAGATTGAGGTTTCAGTGAGCCAAGATTGCATCACTGCACTCCAGCCTGGATGACAGAGCAAGACTCCACCTCAAAAAAAAAATCTTATATTTATTATGAAAATTATGATGATGTTAGCATCTAATATTTACTGCTTACTATGTAACAGAAGCTTTGGGGACTAGTGGGTACCTCAGATTTCACATGTACCAAGTTTAACATTTGATTTTCCTCTACCCACCTTTTCTGCATCTGATACACAGTACAGCTAGTGCTCGCTTACGACCACGATTGGTTCTGACAGACCGGTCATAACACGATCTGGTCGTAAGTTGAGTAGGCTATATGCACACGGATATGGTAGTGCTGCCGGAAGCTGGTCTGCACTGTCGTAACCCCAGCTGGGCAACGTTTGGCGCTGCCAGACGCAGAGCAGTCGTGGCTAGTGATTGTGGTCGTAAAGTCCAATGGTCGTAAGTTGCATAGGTCGTAAGTCGATCAATACCTGTACCTTCAATCTTCTAGTTGCCTTGGCCCAAAACCCTTGCCTTGGAGTTACAATTGTTCCATTCCTTCTTTTCCGTTTTGTATGTAATCCATTCACAAATCCAGTTGGCTACTTTTTTTCTTTTTTTTTGGAGATGGGGTGTTGCTCTGTCATCCAGGCTGGGATGCAGTGGCGTGATCATGGCTCACTATAACTTTGACCTCCTGGGTTCAAGTGATCCTTCTGCCTCAGCCTCCCGAGTAGCTGGGATTACAGGCATGCGCCACCATACCCAGATAATTTTGTATTTTTAGTAGAGACGGGTTTTTCCGTGTTGGTCAGGCTGTTCTCAAACTGCCCACCTCAGGTGATCTGCCCGCCTCAGCCTCTCAAAGTGCTGGGAATACAGGCATGAGCCACTGCCCCTGGCCTGTAATTTATTTATTCTTATTCCATGTGCTCAGCCTTGCGACCACATGGTCTGTTTTCTTGGGCCTGGTACCATTAGTGAACTGTCTTAATACTCCAGCCCCAGTCCCTCTGATTGTGTCCGCTGCCACACCTACTGTGCTAGTAGAATCCCAGGTCCTTACCAAGGGAAAGGCAGGGAGGCAGTGACCAAGGAGAAGAAGGTGAAGGGACAGGGAGGGTCTTGATTTGTACTTTTTAAAGCTATTCTGCTCATAATGCGTCTTAGCTCTGCTGATGTGGAAAGTAGTGCTGACAGAGTGTCTTGTTTTTTATTACTTACTCTTTCTTTTTAAGATGGTTTCACCCAAATATCACTGGTGTGGAGGCAGAAAACCTACTATTGACAAGAGGAGTTGATGGCAGTTTTTTGGCAAGGCCTAGTAAAAGTAACCCTGGAGACTTCACACTTTCCGTTAGGTAAGTTGGAATTACAAGAGAGAATCCTGAGAGTATTTTCCAGGTGGGAAGTGGTAAAACCATGCTTGGACAGCTTGTTGCCTGCATTTGAGGTTTGAAGTCCTTCTCTCAGTCCTGGGCTGCCTTCCGGCTTGGGGAGTGGTCTCCTGGACATTCAGCAGAAGGGGAATAAGTGGGACCTTTCTTCTCCCACTGAGACCTCATGGAAGGTGAGTTGGAGCAGGTCATAGAAGTTCCTAAGCCTTCCAGTACTTGAGCCTTGTTCCACACATCTTGAGCCTGGTTTCTGCATTTTTTCCCCCTCCTGTTGATTTCTTTTAAAATTTTATTTCTTTTTAATTTTTTAAATAGAGACGGGATCTTCCAATGTTGGCCAGGTTGGTCTTGAACTCCTGGCCTCAAGCAGTTCTTCTGCCTTGGCCTCCCAAAACGTTAGCCTGGCCTTCTTTTTTTGAGACAAGCTCTTGCTCTGTTGTCCAGGCTGGAGTGCAGTGATGTGATCACAGCTTATTGTAGCCTTGAACTCCTGGGCTCAAGTGATCCTCCTGCCTCAGCCTCCTGGGTAGCTGGGACTCCAGGCTTGTGCCACCATGCCCAGCATTTTTAAACAATATTTTTTTGTAGAGATGAGGTCTCATTGTATTACCCAGTCTGATCTTTAACTCTTAGCCTCAAGTGACCCTCCTGCCTCAGCCTCCCAAAGTGTTGGGATTACAGATGTGAGCCACCACAATCAGACTCTGTTGATTTCTTAATTAGAAAAATATTTTTTAGGTTGGGCGTGGTGGCTCACACCTGTAATCCCAGCACTTTGGGAGGCCGAGGCAGGTGGATCACAAGATCAAGAGATCGAGACCATCCTGGCCAACATGGTAAAACCCTGTCTCTACTAAAAATACAAAAATTAGCCGGGCGTTTGGCATGCTCCTGTAGTCCCAGCTACTCAGGAGGCTGAGGCAGAAGAATCGCTTGAACCCGGGCGGCGGAGGTTGTTGTGAGCCGAGACTATGCCACTGGCTCCAGCCTGGCGACAGAGCAAGACTCCATCTCAAAAAAAAGAAAAATATTTTTTAAGGGTTTCTTCAGCTTGCTTTCCTTTATCAACAAGTAAAACATGACTGAGGAAGTTGTGGTCCTCTTTGTTCCCCTGCCCATGCCCATTTCCCTCCCTATTTCCACAGAGGAAACCACCAAGAGGTTGGCATATATTCTTCATGAACATGTTTTTATAGTTGTATACTGCATGTGTACTGTGTATGAACAATATAAAGTTGGTTTGTGTGTTTTAAAAACTCATATACATGGATTTATTATATATGTATCATTTTGCAACTTAAATTTTTTTGGAGCTCTATGCTGGTTGATACAGATCTAATTTTGTTTTTTTTTTTGTTTTTTTTTTTTTTGAGAAAGAGTTCCGCTCTTTTTGCCCAGGCTGGAGTGCAATGGTGTGATCTTGGCTCACTGAAACCTCTACCTCCCGGGTTCAACTGATTCTCCTGCCTCAGCCTCCCAAGTAGCTGGGATTACAGGTGCATGCCACCACGCCCAGCTAAAGTTTATATTTTTAGTAGAGATGGGGTTTCATCATGTTGACCAGGCTGGTCTTGGACACCCGATGACCTCAAATGATCTGCCTGGCTTGGCCTCTCAAAGTGCTGGGATTACAGGCATGAGCCACCACCACTGGCCTTTTTTTTTTTTGAGACAAAGCCTCATTCTTTTGCCCTGGCTGGAGTGCAGTGGTGTAAACCTGACTCACTGCAACCTCTGCCTCCTGGGTTCAAGATATTCTCCTGCCTGAACCTCCGAAATAGCTGGGGTTACAGGCATGTGCCACCACACCTGGTTAATTTTTGTATTTTTAGTAGACACTGGGTTTCACCATGTTGGCCAGGACGGTCTTGAACTCCTGCCTTAAAGTAACCCACCCGCCCTGGCTTCCCAAAGTGCTGGGATTACAGGTGTGAGCTATTGCACCCAGCCTGAGAAATCTCATTTTTTTTTTTTTTTTTTTAAGATGGAGTCTTGCTGTGTTGCACAGACTGGAGTGCAGTGGCACTATCTCAGCTCCCTGCAACCTCTGCCTCCCGTGTTCATGCATTTCTATCTCAGCCTCCTGAGACAGCCCGCCACTGCACCTGACTAATTTTTAATATTTTTAGTAGAGATGAGGTTTCACCATGTTGGCCAGGCTGGTCTTGAAAGCCTGACCTCAGGTGATCCACCCACTTTGGCCTCCCAGAGTGCTGGGATTACAGGCGTGAACCATTGTGCCTGGCCCGAGAAATCTCATTCTTACTCCTACCCCCTTGCACACTATTTCCATCTTGTAGGTAACCATTTCTATTAATTTCTCATTTATCCTTCTTTTTCTTTTTTTTTTTTGTTGTCACTTCACAATTCTTTTATGACTGACATATCGTTCTTTTTCTTGTTTATCATTCTTTTTCCTTTTTTTTTTTTTGAGACAGCCTTGCTCTGTTGCCCAGGCGGGAGTGTGGTGGTGCAATCTTGGCTCACTGCAACCTCTGCCTCCTGAGTTCAAGTGATTTTTGTGACTCAGCCACCTAAGTAGCTGGGATTACAGGAGTACACCACCACGCCCAGTTAATTTTTGTATTTTTAGTAGAGATGTGGTTTCACCATGTTGTCCAGGCTGATCTCAAACTCCTGGTCTCAAGGGATCTGCCTGCCTCAGCCTCCCAAAGTGCTGGGATTATAGGCATGAACCACCATGTCCGGCCCTATTTCTTTTTACAAAAATAAGCAAATACATATTTTTCTTGCTATTTTACTTTTATTTTTACACATCAAGTAGAACATTAAATATATTTCTTTGGGCTGGGCGCGGTGGCTCAAGCCTGTAATCCCAGCACTTTGGGAGGCCGAGGCGGGTGGATCACGAGGTCAAGAGATCCAGACCATCCTGGTCAACATGGTGAAACCCCGTCTCTACTTAAAATACAAAAAA
Source organism: Sapajus apella (assembly GCF_009761245.1). NCBI lineage: Eukaryota > Metazoa > Chordata > Mammalia > Primates > Cebidae > Sapajus > Sapajus apella. Next base: position 70,530,017 of record NW_022436942.1, read on the forward strand.
TTAGCTGGGCATGGTGCTGCGTGCCTGTAGTCCCAGCTACTCAGGAGGCTGAGGCAGGAGAATTGCCTGAACCCAGGAGGCGGAGGTTGCGGTGAGCCGAGATCGCGCCATTGCACTCCAGCCTGGGTAACAAGAGCGAAACTCCGTCTCAAAAAAAAAAAAAAAAAAAAAAAAATTTCTTTGTAATTATTTTCAGTTACTGAAAATTTTTAATGATCTCTCTCATCTTTTCAGTCAGCTGCATAGCACTCTATTGGGTGAACATTTCATAATTTCTGTATACAGTCACCAGCAGGTAGCGATTTAGTTGTGTCCAATATTTTTAAATGATATGTGATGCCTCAATGAATATAGTAACCTTTTGCATATGTTGTTTTGTGCTTTTGGGATAACAGTACCTGATGTTGGAAACTCTGTCATTACATGTGTCTTTAAAATGATTTTAAAAAATACAATCATATATAGTATCTTAAATGTACAGTGAGATGAGGCTTTTGTTTTTTTGTTTACATTGTGTTGGGGTCTTGCTATGTTGCCCAGGCTGGAATGCAATGTCTTTTCCTAGATGTGATCATAGGGTATTATAGCCTTGAACTCCTAGCCTTAAGCAATCCTCTTGCATGGTTCTTTTTTTTTTTTTTTTTTTTTAACTAATTAATTTTTTTTTTGAGACAATATCTTGGTATGTTACCCAGGCTGGCCTCCAATTCCTGGGCTCAAGTGATCCTCCAGCCTCATTCTTCCAAGTAGCTGCTACTAGAGGTGTATGCCATCACACCCAGCTAGTGAAATTAGATGTTTTTTTTTTTTTTTTGGGACGGAGTTTCGCTCTTGTTACCCAGGCTGGAGTGCAATGGCGCGATCTCGGCTCACCGCAACCTTCGCCTCCTCAGTTCAGGCAATTCTCCTGCCTCAGCCTCCTGAGTAGCTGGGATTACAGGCACGCGCCACCATGCCCAGCTAATTTTTTGTATTTTTAGTAGAGACGGGGTTTCACCGTGCTGACCAGGATGGTCTCGATCTCTTGACCTCGTGATCCACCCGCCTCGGCCTCCCAAAGTGCTGGGATTACAGGCTTGAGCCACCGCGCCCAGCTAGATGTTTTTTTTTTTAAGACAGAGTTTCACTTTGTCACCCAGACTGGAGTGAAGTGGCGCTGTCTCAGCTCACTGCAGTCTCTGCCTCCTGGGTTCAAGTGAGTCTCATTCTGCAGCCTCCCGAGTAGCTGGGACTACAGGCATGCGCCACCACACCTGGCTAAGTTTTATATTTTTAGTAGAGGCAGAGTTATGCCATGTTGCCCAGGCAGGTCTCGAACTCCTGAACTCAGGCAGTCAGCCTACCTCAGCCTCCCAAAGTGCTAGGATTACAGGTGTGAGCGACCATGTCTGGCCTAAAATGAGTTCTGATAAATGTATTCATTCATGTTACCAACACCCTGATCAAAATATATAATATTTCCATCACCATGGAGAGTTCCTCTGTGTCCCTTTCCAGTCGTCTTCAGTCCAAGAGGCACCCATTCTTCTCATTTCTATCCCCATAGACTAGTTTTGCTTATATGTTACATAGATGAATACAAATAGTATATATTTTTTCGTGTCTGGTTGCTTTTCCTAAACATAATGTTTTTGAGATTTATCCATGTTGTTATTTATTTATTTATTTATTTTAAAGATGGGGTTTTACCATATTGGTCAGGCTGGTCTCCTGACCTCAGGTGATCTGCCCACCTCAGCCTCCCAAAGTGCTGGGATTACAGGCATGAGCCACCAGCCCAGCCTTCAATGTTTTTTTTTAATTGCTACATTAGTATTCCATTTTATGAATACTAATGCAGCAATATTTGGAATGCATAGTATTCTATTGTATGAATACTAATGTAGCACTATACATTTATGATTAAAAAACAATATTTTTTTCTATTATGAATGAAGTGACAGTATTTTTGTACAAGTGTTTTTTTTGAGACAGAGCCTCGCTCTGTCGCGCAGGCTGGAGCGTGGTAGCACATCTCGGCTTATTACAACCTTCACCTTCGGGGTGTGTGGCTAATTTTTGTATTTTTAATATAGATGGGGTTTTGCCACGTTGGCAGGCTGGTCTTGAATGCCCGACTGTGTGATCCACCCACCTCTGACTCCCAAAATGCTAGGGTTACAGGCGTGAGCCACCATGCTCAGCCTGTATAAGTGTTTTGGTAGCTATACGGTTTTGTTTCTTTTGGGCAAAATACTTAGGGGTGGATTTGCTGGATTACAAAGTAAGTGTATGTTTAATTTTGACTTTAATTATACATGACTTTGATTAGTTAATGATGAGAACAGTTATTGTCACTTAATATCTGCAATCTGATAGGCCAGTCATTCAAAATAGAAGATATACAAGGTAAAGAAAGTAATAAAGACCTTTGTGTTGAGTTGGCTGATGGTGTGGTTATTTCACCCATTGTATTTCTTACAGGGAGTGGGTAAATTCGTTCCTTGGGTTTCTTTCAACATTTAGGTGAAATCTGACATGGAACATGAGATCTGATTTTACTGGTGTAACTCTTTATTTGTTCCCTTACCTCCCCTTCCAATGGACTATTTTAGAAGAAATGGAGCTGTCACCCACATCAAGATTCAGAACACTGGTGATTACTATGACCTGTATGGAGGGGAGAAGTTTGCCACTTTGGCTGAGTTGGTCCAGTATTACATGGAACATCATGGGCAATTAAAAGAGAAGAATGGAGATGTTATTGAGCTTAAATATCCTCTGAACTGTGCAGATCCTACCTCTGAAAGGTCAGTAACATTTTAGTGATCACAAAGTCTGCTGCTTATGACTCTCTGACTCCAAGGCTTGTGACTGGTTTTTGAGCTGTCATCTTTAAAGAATTAATAAAGTAAGACTAGTGACATCAAATTATTCTCAGAGTACCCTTTTTTTTTTTTTGCAAAAACTTCAATTTGTGTTGCTTACACTTATCCTATAGGGGTTGCATGCTATTCCTGCATATAAATGGTACATGCATGAGTTTTAAGACTTAGTGAACTTCAGTGGATAATCTTTGAGAGTTATTAGAGGAAAACAAATGATACCGGAGACACAAAAATAGCAGCAGTTCTCTGTGGTGGCTCTTGACCAGTTATTCAGCAGTGCCACCAACAGATGTCAGTTTAAGCTCAGAAGCAGAAAAGCAGAGAACTGAGGATCAGCTTTTTCATCAGTTCTTTTAATGTTACATCCACAATTATGTGAGAATGACCGTGCTTAGAGAGAATTGTGTTATTTTAGAGGTCTTTCCCCTTGTGTTGGAACTAGGCTGATGAAAGCATGGGCTTGACTTATTTATTGATTGTATTCGTTTTGTACATTCCCAATCTTCTCTCTGACTTGGTGCAAATTCAGAATCTCTTAATTGGTTTGTATATTTTGTGTCTTCAGGTATGATTTTTCAGCTTACACCTTTATGTCAATGCTATTATGTGCTGATAATTTGTTTCTCTAGCTACCACTGTAGCTTCAGGCAAAAGGCTGTCTGCCAGCTCTGTGCAGTTTATTTCTAAATTTTGTTGCTTTTATTTGTGTGTGGAAGAAAAGTAACTCAAAGTTTATTCCTTTGATGATGAACCATTAACACCACCTGCCATGATAGTGTTTGCTTTCTGACCAAGATCCTGAGGGAAAAAGCCACTTTATTAATAGCACTGTGTTAAATTGTTTCCCATAGTAACATGGAGCAGGATTGTCTCAAAGTCTGTCCTTGGATGGCCTTGGATACCTACATCAGGACTGTCTGATGTGCTGTTTAAAATGCAGATTCCTGGGCCTCATTCAGACTTAAGTGTATTGATATTGCTGGTTGGAGCCTGGGAATTCATATTTTTAGCAAAATCCCTCATTTTTACTCCAAGTCTTATGTGCATTTCACAGTTTGAGATGATCACCCAGATATAGCCCAAAGACACTGGAGGCTGTTGTAGTATAGTTTGTATATGTGGAAAAGGTTGGAATGCTTCAATTAACTTATAATGAAGATCCTTTTTGAGTGTTCCTATGCCAAAGCAAGGACAAACATTTAAAATGTCTCTATTACAATTTTTTCTTTCTTTCTTTTTTTTTTTTTTCGAGATAGAGTTTCACTCTGTCACCCAGGCTGGAGTGCAGTGGTGCAATCTTGGCTCACTACAACCTCCGCCTCCTGGTTCAAGTGATTCTCTTGCCTCCGCCTCCTGAGTAGCTGGGCCTACAGGCACGTGCCACCATGCCCAGTTAATTTTTGTGTTTTAGTAGAGACAGGGTTTTGTCATGTTGGCTGGGGAGGTCTCGAACACCTGACTTCAGGTGATCTGGCCACCTCAGCCTCTCGAAGTGCTGAGATAATAGGTGTGAGCCACCGTGCCTGCCTCTATTATAACTTTTTATCATAACTTCTTTATTTTGACTTTTAAAAAATTATTGATTTATTTTTTTTGAGATGCAGTATCGCTCTTGTCACCCAAGCTGGAGTGCAATGGCACCATCTCGGCTCACTGCAACCTCTGCCTCCTGAGTTCAAGTGATTCTTCTGCTTCAGCCTCCTGCATAGCTGGGATTGCAGGCACACTCAGCTAATTTTGTATTTTTAGCAGAGATGGGGTTTCACCATGTTGGTCAGGCTGGTCTTGAACTCCTGACCTCAGATGATCCACTCACTTTGGCTTTCTGAGTGCTGGGATTAACAGGCATGAGCCATCACTTCCACCTGCCTTTTTTTTTTTTTTTTTTTTGAGACAGGGTCTTGCTTGTCACCCAAGCTGGAGTGCAGTGGCATGATCATAGCTCTCTGCAGCCTCGACTTCCTGGACTCAAGTGTTCCTCCTGCCTCAGCCTTCTGTGTAGCTGAGATTATAGGCACATACCACTATGCCAGGCTAATTTTTAATTTTTTCTTAGAGACAAGGATTTCACTATGTTGCCCAGACTGCTCTTGAATTCCTGGCCTCAAGCGATCCTCCTGCCTTGGCCTTCCAAAGTGTTGGGATTACAGGCATAAGCCACCGTGCCTGGCTTATAACTTCTTTAAATGGCTGTGATTAAATAGTTTAGTCCTTTTAAGATTGAGCAATGGATGAATGGCAAATTGCATTTTTAAAAGAGGAGTGATTTTAAAGAAAACAGGAAAGATTGGGGGCATTTGTCTGTAAAGGACTGTGGACTCACTTAAGTTTAGTGGTCATTTTTTTTTCTTTTTACTGTAAAATCTGTGCTGTAACATTAGTGGTCATTCTTACCATCTTTGCGGTTTTTCCTGCCTGCATGGGATGTACATTTTCTGTCTCAGGTGGGATTGATCAATCCTTTGGAGGAATGTGTCTATTTTTTAATTGTATTTAGGAGAGCTGACTATATATAGTAATTTTGTGAAAGAACAACATGAACCCACGGCAGAACTAAATTCTTTTTTATTTTTAAAAAAATTTAGGTGGTTTCACGGACACCTCTCTGGGAAAGAAGCAGAGAAATTATTAACTGAAAAAGGAAAGCATGGTAGCTTTCTTGTACGAGAGAGCCAGAGCCACCCTGGAGATTTTGTTCTCTCCGTGCGCACCGGTGATGACAAAGGGGAGAGCAATGACGGCAAGTCTAAAGTGACCCATGTCATGATTCGCTGTCAGGTACATCTCAGTTGAACTATGGGTCTGGCAAGATGTTGTCTTTGGGTGATGTTTCTGCTGAAAGAAGACAGACACCATTACATTCAAAGTCAAATTGTCTTTTTAAAAACATTTCTTTCTTTCCTTCTTTTTTTGAGACAGGGTCTTGCTCTGTCACCTAGAGATGGGGTTTCACCCTGTTGGGTATGGTGACCCAAATCTTTGGGTGATTTTTCTGCTGGAAGAGGACAGACCCCATTACACTTAAAGTCAGATTTTCTTTCTTTTCCTTCCTTCTTTCCTTTTCTCTTTGTTTGTTTGTTTGTTTCTCTTTCTCTCTTTCTTTCATTCATTATTTACTGACTTATTCATTTGAGACTGGGTCTTCCTCTATCACCCAGGCTGGAGTGCAGTGATATGGTCATGGCTAACTGCAGCCTCAACCTCCCTGGGCTCAGTCGATCTTCCTTCAGCTTCTTGGGTAGCTGGGGCTACAGGTGTGTGTCACTATGCTTAGCTAGTGTTTGTATTTCTTGTAGAGATGGTGTTTTCACCATACTGTCTAGGGTGGTCTTGAACTAGGGCTCAAGAGGCCTGCTCACTTCAACCTCCCAAAGTGTTAGGATTACAGGTGCGAGCCACTGTGCGTGGTCCAAAGTCAGATTTTTTTTGCTCACTTAGTCAAGGTTGTCTATGTTTTTATTATACTTTAGTATATTAATATAGTTACCATATTAGCATATTTACTGTTATACTTATGATACTAGTATATTGAGTATATTTATACTTTTAGTATATTTATATACACGCACCACGTTTTTATTATTTATCTTTTTTTTTTTTTTTTGAGACGGAGTCTCGCTCTTGTTACCCAGGCTGGAGTGCAATGGCGCGATCTCGGCTCACTGCAACCTCCGCCTCCTGGGTTCAGGCAATTCTCCTGCCTCAGCCTCCTGAGTAGCTGGGATTACAGGCACACACCACCATGCCCAGCTAATGTTTTGTATTTTTAGTAGAGACGGGGTTTCACCATGTTGACCAGGATGGTCTCGATCTCTTGACCTCGTGATCCACCCGCCTCGGCCTCCCAAAGTGCTGGGATTACAGGCTTGAGCCACCGCGCCCGGCTATTATTTATCTTTTGTTTTGAGTTGGAGTCTAACTCTGTTGCCCAGGCTGAGGTGCAGTTGGCTTGCTGCAACCTCTGCCTCCTGGGCCCAGGCAATCCCTGTGCCTCAGCCTCCTGAGTAGTTGGGATTACAGGTGCCCACCACTGTGCCTTTTGTGTTTTTAGTGGAGATGGGGTTTCACCATGTTGGCCAAGCTGGTCTTGAACTCCTGACCTCAAGTGATCTCCCCACCTTGGCCTCCCAAAGTGCTGGGATTATGGGCATGAGCCATTGCACCCAGCCTATTGTCTATTTTTTGATGGACATTTAAGTTGTCTCCATATGCTGGCTGTTGTGAATAATGCTGCAGTGAACATGAGAGTGCTTGAAAACACTAATGTAACATAAGGGTAACAAATAATAAATGTCATCTGTTTAACTTGAAAGGAACTGAAATACGATGTTGGTGGAGGAGAACGGTTTGATTCTTTGACAGATCTTGTGGAACATTACAAGAAGAATCCTATGGTGGAAACATTGGGTACAGTACTACAACTCAAGCAGGTGAGTGGATTGGAAAGCTCAAGCTTTCTCCTTAAAAACTTAAAACCCTAATAGAGAATTTTGCAAACATACAGAGGTAGACAGAGTAGTGTCATCAGCTTCCATGTACCCATCACAGCTTCAACTCATGATCAACTCTTTTTTTTTTTTTTTGCAGCAGAGTCTCACTGTGTCACCCAGTCTGGAGTGTGCAGTGATACAGTCTTGGTTCACTGCAACCTCTGCTTCCTGGGTTCAAGTGATTCTCCTGTCTCAGTCTCCTGAGTAGCTGGGACTACGGGCACCCACCACCATGCCTGGCTAATTTTTGTATTTTTAATAGAAATTGGATTTCACCATGTTGGCCAGACTGGTCTTGAATTCCTGACCTCGGGTGATCTACCCACCTTGGCCTCCCAAAGGGCTGGGATTACAGGTGTGAGCCACTGCACCCGGCCCTAAATCTTTCTTCTTATGACTTCACTCACTGGCTTCCTCCTATAGTACTTGGAAACATATTCCAGATTTATATAATTCCCATATTTATCTGTAAAAGACTTTACAGAGGGTTTGTTTGTTTGTTTTGAGATGGAGTTTTGCTCTGTTACCCAGGCTGGAGTACAGTGGCGCGTTCTCAGCTCACTGCCTCTGCATCCTGGATTCAAGAGATTTTCTTGCTTCAGCTTCCTCAGTAGCTGGGATGATAGGTGGTACCACCACACCCAGTCAGTTTTTGTATTTTTGAAGAGACAGGGTTTCATCATGTTAGCCAGGCTGGTCTTGAGCTCCTGACCTCAAGTGATCTGCCCGCCTTAGCCTCCCAAAGGCTAAGGCATGAGCCACTGCGCCTGGCCTAAGGCAATACGGAGTTTTAAAGCAAGTTTTCATTATTGATCTACTTCTGGTTACCTTTAGGTAACCTCACTTGTTCACTTTGGCATTGTTGCTATTTCAGAGTTCACCTTTGTGATAGTGGCAAATGATATAATATCTCTAAATAATGTTGTGGTCTATTGATAAAGAAAAATAGGCTTAAATTTATATCAGTAGAGTAAAGTAAGCGTACGTGGAGACTGAAGAAAGAGAAATTTCCTGGTAGAACAAAAGAAAGTGAAACTATTTGAAAACTTTTATTGTAAATTATATGGTCCTACGAACCCTCTGTCCTTGCCTTTATGAATATCAACATAGAAGTTTTTTTTTTTTTTTTTTTTTGCATTAACACTCTTTTCTGTAATGTTTTCTTTATTTTACATCAACTGTCGTATTTGATCAGCCCCTTAACACGACTCGTATAAACGCTGCTGAAATAGAAAGCAGAGTTCGAGAACTAAGCAAATTAGCTGAGACTACAGATAAAGTCAAACAAGGCTTTTGGGAAGAGTTTGAGGTAAGTTATTAAAACTGTTTTTACGTGAGTTGTTATGTCCTATTTTTAGTGAAGGAGAAGTTGGTCTTGTGTTTGGAATTGGACCTGAGAGACTTGAAACTGATGTTCTTTTTTAAATTCGGCCATTGATTGACGTGGAACAAGTTGCTGAGAGGGCTTCTTCGAAATAGAAGAGCATTGTGTTCTGAGGGAAGGGAGTTGGCAATGAGTAGTCAGTGGATGCGCCAACAGCTCCATTTGGCTCTTTTGGTTTGGACTGGTGGCAAAATCTCAAAGAAACAAGAGGATCTAATTTCTCTGGAAGATTTCCAACATGCACTGGGGTCTTTAGAAAGAATCTATAGCTTTAGTGCAGCAAATGAGTGTGAGTAAAAGAAACACCTTGCGGTGGCTTTTTTTTGGAGACAGGGTCTCGCTCTGTCGCTGAAGCTGGAGTGTAGTGGTGTAATTTCGGCTCACTACAGCCTTGACCTTCCTGGGCTCAAGTGATCCTCCCACCTCAGCCTCCTGAGTAGCTGGGACTATAGGCACATGCCACCATGCCCGGCTAATTTTTGTATTTTTAGTAGAGATGATGTTTTACAGTGTTCCACAGGCTGGTCTTGAACTCTTGGGCCCAAGTGATCCTCCTGCTTCAGCTTCCTGAGTAGCTGGGAGTACAGGCACATGACACCATGCCTGTCTAATTTTTGTATTTTTTTGTAGAGATGGGGTTTTGCAATGTTGCCCAGGCTGGTTTTGAACCCTTGGGCTCAAGTGATCCACCTGCCTTGACTTGCCAAATATGGTGGCTTTAATTTCAGAGTTCAAATTGATAACTCTGGTAAGTTAAGTGAACTGATTTTTTAAAAAATTAGTTTTGTTTATTATACTTTAGGTTCTGGGATACATGTACAGAAAGTAGAGGTTTGTTACATGGGTATACATGTGACATGGTGGTTTGCTGCACATATCAACCCATCATCTAGGTTTCAAGCCCCTTATATGTTAGGTATTTGTCCTGATGCTCTCCCTTTCCTTCCCTCCTGCATCCTGACAGTGTGTGTGATGTTCTCCTCCCTGTGTCCATGTGTTCTCATTGTTCAGCTCCCACTTATGAGTGAGAACATGTGATGTTTGGTTTTCTGTTCCTGTGTTAGTTTGCTAAGAATGATGGTTTCCAGCTTCATCCATGACCCTGCAATGGATATGAACTCATTCTTTTTTATGGCTGCATAGTATTCCATGGTGTATATGTGCCACGTTTTCTTTATTCAGTCTATCATTGATGGGCATTTGGGTTGGTTTCAAGTCTTTGCTATTGTAAATAGTGCTGTAATAAACATGTGTGTGCATGTATCTTTATAGTAGAATGATTTATAATCCTTTGGGTATATACCCAGTAATGGGATTGCTGGGTCAAATGGTATTTCTAGTTCTAGATCCTTGAGGAATTGCCACACTGTCTTCCACAATGGTTGAACTAATTTAGACTCCAACCGTGTAAAAGCCTTCCTATTTCTCCATATCGTCTCTAGGATCTGTTGTTTCCTGACTTTAAGTAAATTGATTTTTTTCCTGAAACTAACTTGGGTTGGAGAATGTCCCTGATGGGAATGTGCTGTGTTCCGGTTACACTTTTCTATGTCACTTACCCATTGATAATGTGATCTCTTTCATTTTCTCGTCATCCATTTGACAGAAAACTTCAAAAACAATGATTCTGGAATATTTACCTTTGCAGTTGTTTCCAGCACCTAGCATAGTGCCTGGTATACAACAGAAACTCCATAAATGTTTGTTGAATGAGTATTTACATTTAACTCATGTTTACATCATTTTATTTTTCTGTTCTGTGTTATGGGAATGATTATTTTATGCTTTTTGTAGGACTACAATTTATAAATATTTGTGGAATGAATGAATGAATAAGCGAATGACTGGGCAAATAAAGTCCTTTAGCTACAGTATGCCTGAACACTTGCTGAGATAGGTATGATTTTCCATTTTTCAGCTGAGGGGCCTAACGGAGGTTAAGTAAACATACCACAGGTTTTTTTTTTTTTTTTCCCCTGAGACAGGGTCTCACTCTGCTGCTTAGACTGGAGTACAGTGTGCAATCATAGCTCACTACAGCGTCTAACTCCTGGGCTCACACCATCCTCTCACCTCAGCCTCCTGAGTAACTGGGACTACAGGTGTGCGCCACCATACCCAGCTAATTTTTTAAATTTTTTATAGATATGTTACCCAGATTAGTCTTGAACTCCAAAGCTCAAGCAATTCTCCCATCTTTGCCTCTCAAAGTATTGGGATTGTAGGCGTGAGCCGCTGTGCCTGGCCCATACCACAGATATTGATTGAATTCCAGCACTGGGGAGGAGTGCAGAATAGAACATTCTGAGTCGGCCAGGCCTGTGGCTCATGCCTGTAATCCCAGCACTTTAGGAGGCTGAGGTGGGCAGATCACCTGAGGTTGGGAGTTTGAAACCAGTCTGACCAAAATGGTGAAACCCCGTCTCTACTGAAAATACAAAAAATTAGCTGGGCATGGTGGCGCATGCCTGTAATCCCAGCTACTCGGGAGGCTGAGGCAGGAGAATCACAGGAACTCGGGAGACGGAGGTTGTGGTGAGCCAAGATCGTGCCATTGCACTTAGCCTGGACAATAAGCGTGAAACTACATCTCAAAAAAAAAAAAAAAAAAAAAGAAGAGAACATTCTGAGTTTTGCTCAACATTGCTGAACAGAGACTTGAATTATTCTCTTATCCCAGGTATTGGGTTAGGCTTTGGAGACACTAGTGAACAAGACAGACAGGGTTACTGCCTTTAGAAGGATCTTCTAGTTGAGAGAAGTAAAACAGTGATGAAAAGCATCAATGAAAAAGTGATGATAGGCTGGGCATGGTGGCTCACTCCTGTAATCTCAGCACTTTGAGAGGGTGAGGCAGGTGGATCACTTGAATCCAGAAGTTTGAGACCAGCCTGGGCAACATGGTAAAACCCTGCCTCTACAAAAAATACAAAAAGTAGTCCAGTGTAGTAGTGCACACCTGCAGTCCAAGCTACTCTGGGGTTGAGGTGGGAGGATTGCTTGAACCTGGGAGGTTGAGGCTGCAATGAGCTGAGATCACGCCACTGCATTCCAGCCTGGGCAATAAAGCCAGACCCTGTCCCCCCCAAAAAATTTGATGATAAACATAGTGAGTCAGAATTTTGAGATCTCAAGCTCACTGTTGCCTTCCTTGTGTCCCACCTGCCTAGATAATAAAAGGCAGCATTTCAACCGTCATTCATTTCATTATGTTCACTTCATTTCACCTTCATCAAGCCTCATGAGGCAAGATGGTGAGATACAGAAGTTTTAGAAACCTCTCATCAAAATTGAATGGAAGACTGATTTTTCCAAAACTTTTTAGTGCAGAAAATTTGAATTATGTGCAAAAGTAGAGAGAACGGAATAGTTACAGCAGTGTACCCGATACTCAGCATTAGCAACTGTTGATATTATGACCAATCTTTTTTTTTTTGTTTTTTTTTTTTTTTTGAGACGGAGTTTTGCTCTTGTTACCCAGGCTGGAGTACAATGGCGCAATCTCGGCTCACCGCAACCTCCGCCTCCTGGGTTCAGGCAATTCTCCTGCCTCAGCCTCCTGAGTAGCTGGGATTACAGGCACGTGCCACCATGCCCAGCTAATTTTTTGTATTTTTAGTAGAGACAGGGTTTCACCATGTTGACCAGGATGGTCTCGATCTCTTGACCTCGTGATCCACCCACCTCGGCCTCCCAAAGTGCTGGGATTACAGGCTTAAGCCACCGCGCCCGGCCATTATGACCAATCTTTTTCGACTATGTCCCATTCACTCTCCCAGCCCTGACTTGTCTTGAAGCAAACTTTTTTTTTTTTGAGACAGAGTTTCACTCTATCCCCTAGGCTGGAGTACAGTGGCTTGATCTTAGCTCACTACATACAACCTCTGCCTGTTGGATTCAAGTGATTCTTGTTCTTCAGCCTCTTGAGTAACTGGGATTACGGCATGCGCCACCACACCCAGCTAATTTTTGTATTTTTAGTAGGGACGGGGTTTTCACTATGTTGGCCAGGCTGGTCTTGAACTCCTGACCTCAGGTGACCTACCCACCTGCTTTGGCCTCCCAAAGTGCTGGGAATATAGGTTGGGATTATAGGTGTGAGCCACTGCTCCTGGCCTTGAAGCAAATCTTGTTTTTTTTTTTTTTTTTGAGACGGAGTTTCGCTCTTGTTACCCAGGCTGGAGTGCAATGGCGCGATCTCGGCTCACCGCAACCTCCGTCTTCGGGGTTCAGGCAATTCTCCTGCCTCAGCCTCCTGAGTAGCTGGGATTACAGGCACGCACCACCATGCCCAGCTAATTTTTTGTATTTTTAGTAGAGACAGGGTTTCACCTTGTTGACCAGGATGGTCTCGATCTCTTGACCTCGTGATCTACCCGCCTCGGCCTCCCAAAGTGCTGGGATTACAGGTTTAAGCCACCGCGCCCGGCTGTTTTTTTTTTTTTTTTTTTGAGATAGAGTTTCACTTTTGTTGCCCAGGCTGGAGTGCGATGGCACAATCTTGATTCCCTGCAACCTGCGCCTCCCGGGTTCGAGTGATTCTCATCTGTCAGCCTGCCGAATAGCTGAGATTACAGGCATGCACCACCATGCCTGGCTAATTTTGTATTTTTAGTAAGGATGGAGTTTCTCCATGTTGGTCAGACTGGTCTTGAACTCCCGACCTCAGGTGATCAGCACCCCCTTGGCCTCCCAAAGTGCTGGGATTACAGGTGTGAGCCACTGTGCCTGACTGCAAATCTTATATATCATTTAATCTGTAACTATTTTATTTCAAAAAATTATAACCTGAATATCATTATCATATCTAAAACTATTAACAGTAAATCCTTAATGTTAACACATATCAGTCACTATTCACATTTTCCTGATTGCCATTCACACACACACACACACACACACACACACACACACACACGCAATTTGTTGTTTTTTTCTTTTTAGATGGAGTCTCACTCTGTTACCCAGGCTGGAGTGCAGTGGTACAGTCTTGGCTCTCTGCAACCTCTGCCTCCTGGGCTCAAGTGATTCTCCTGCCTCAGCCTCCTAAGTAGCTGGGACTACAGGTGCCCACCACCTTACCTGGCTACTTTTTGTATTTTTAATAGAGATGGGGTTTCGCCATACTGGCCACGCTGATCTCAAACTTCTGACCTCAGATGATCCACCCACCCCGGCCTCCCAAAGTGCTGGGATTACAGGCATGAGTCACCGTGCCCGGCAGGAATTTGTTTGAATTGGGAGTGCTTTCTTCCACCTTGATTATGAAAAAATTTCAAATATGTATAAAACAGATTCATATAAAGGATACCAATATGCCATATCAACTTTATCAATTATCCCTGACATCATTTTTTAAATTTATAAATATTTCAATATTTGTAGATTCCGTAAAAAATGCATCACAAAACTGATCATTGTTCAGATTATACCAATTGTCTTATAATTTAAAAATTTTTTGTTCAATTATTTTTCAGGTAAGCTCCACACACTGTGTTGGCTAAGTCTCATAGTATTTCTGATTTAAAAATCTTAAGTCCCTTTGAATATTTTGATGCCCCTACCATCTCTCTTTCTCTGTCTTCTTTCCCTCTCTCTCTTTTCTGCTTTTGAAAAAAGCAGATCCTTTTTCCTGAGAGTTACTTACCGTGTGGATTTTGCTGAGTGCCTCTCTGTGGTGGACTTAACCATGTATCCATCCCTTGTATTTCTTGTAAGTTGATATATGTGGAGACCTTATTGGATAGGAGTTTTCTTTTACAAGGCAACATGTATGGTAGTGTACCAGGAGGTGCTTATGTCCTGTTGTTTCTTTTCTGATTTTCTTAGCAGCTCCTGATCATTATTACTTAGATGCATTAATTCATAAGGGACTGTATGGTAGTGATATTGTAATTTTATCATTCTTCTTACTTTGTTAGGTTGGAATATCTCCATAAAAAGCTTTTCATTACCAAGGGTTGATTTCTTTCTTCTTACTAAGCAGTTTTCTTTTTTCTTTTTTGAGGCAGGGTCTTGCTGTGTTGCTCAGGCTGGTGTGCAGTGGTGCAAACACACAGCCGCAAACTCTTGGGCTCCAGTGATCCTCCTGCCTCAACTTCCCATGTAGTTGGGACCACAGGTGCATGTCACCATGCCTGGCTAATTTTTTGATTTTTTTGTAGAGATAAGGTCTTACTTTGTTGCCCAGGCTGGTCTTGAGTGTTTGGGTTCAAGCAATCTTTCTACCTCAGCCTCCTGAGTCACTGAGACTACAGGTACACACCACAATGCCCAGCTAATTTTTAAAAAAAAAATTTAATAGAGATGTGGTCTTACTATGTTGCCCAGGCTGGTCTCGAACTCCAGAGCTTAAGTGATCCTCCTGCCCTGGCCTCCCAGTGTGCTGGGATTATAGGTACACGACAGGCATGAGACAATGAGCCTGGCCAGATTTTTTTTTTTTTTTCCTGATTTGAAATAGGTTATGGGTTCAGTTAATACTTCCAAATCAAACTGAGGGCTTCAGGATTTTTACTAACCTCATTGATCTTACCCATGTATCTCCTTTCTCTAGTGCCAAAAATCCTACTTCTTGAAGCCAGAAGATTACTCACTTTTTTAATCCCACATTATATGCAACAGTCTCAGAATAATGACTCCCCAATATTATAATTACTGAAAACAGTTTAATATTTTTTGTAGTTTTCAAAAAATCCTTGAGATGTGTCATCAAATTACTGTATTGTGCTGGGTACAGTGGCTCACGCCTGTAATCCCAGCGCTTTGGAAGGCCAAGAAGGGAGGATCCCTGGAGCCCAGGAGTTTGAGAGCAGCTTGGGCAATATAGTGAGACCTTGTCTCTACAAAATAAAATTAAAAATTAACCAGACGTGGTGGCACATACCTGTAGTTCCAGCTATTGAGAGGTGGTGGTGAGAGTAGGCTTAAGCCCAGGAGTTTGAAGCTGCATTGAGATGTGATTGTGACACTGTACTCCAGGGTGGCAGAGCAGGGACCCTGTTTTTTTTAAAAAAAATATGAAAATATTCCTATGTTTTAGACTCATTTGTAATTGTCCTTCTCTCTGTGTGGCTATATGCTAACTGTGTGTATGGTTAGTTTATTTGTTTCATTTAAAAAATCTCCTTCTGTTAAGCTTCATTTATAATTACACAAATATTGGCTTTGATAGTCAAATTGAAAAAACAAAGTATATTCAAAGAAGTCTGCCTTCTGTCCTTGTCCTTTCCTCTCTATATTTTAGCCATAGTATAAAAAATTATGGTTTATCATTACATTTAAAAAATATAGGAAGATATTCCCATATCCCACTTTTTCTTAAATAGTACGTAGCTTTACATACTTTTTTCTAACCTTGCTTTTTAAAATATCCTGGACATCACTCCATATTAGTGTCTAGAAATAGTCTTCATTCATTTTTTTTCTACATAGTAATCCATTGTGTAGTTGTACCATAGTTTATGCAACCTATTGATGGGCATTTGGGTAGTTTCCAAGTGTATTACAAAGAGGATTACAGTGAATAGCCTTGCATATGCATCCTGTTTTACTTTTGCTGACTACTGCTAATACTAACTTTTTTATGTTTCATATTAAAAATGGTGGTTACTATTCATCTTTAACTTTTATTATACATTATACATGACTTTGTTTAGCATGCTTTAGCCTTTTAGCATATATAACATTTGCAAACTGCTTGTTTTAATTAAAATTTTGGTTAAATATAAAAAATAGTGAGGTATTTTGTAAACTAGATATAATAGAATCTTACACTTCCTTGACAAACGATAGCTGAGTTGATCATTTGTGTAAATGACTGTGAACTTAAAAATTACAGCATTTTTAAAATACATTTTTTAAACATTTAAAAATTATTTAAATATATATATATATATGTACAAAGTAAAAAAAGAAAAGAAGAAAAATAGAGACAGTGTCTTGTTATGTTGCCCAGGCTGGTCTCAAACTCCTGGGCTCAAGGGATTCTTCTGCCTTGGCCTCCTAAAGTGTGAGCCACCACACCTGGCAAAAATTAATTTCTTTAAAACAAAAACATTACAGGTTATCTGGTACCATGACAACTTCTTTAACACTAGGTTTACTTAGAACAAAGTTAGGAACAAAGTCAGACTTCACAAAGAGCTCTTATGGCAATGGGGTATTTTTTTGCAAATTCCTTTGGTGGTGTCAAGATGTGAGCTTAGAAGGAACTCTTAGCCTGACTCTTCTGGCTGTGGAAAAAGATGGTTGGTTCTGAATGCTGACCTGATGATCTCACACTGTCACACCTCAAATTGTGGTCATCTTTTATACATTATTAACAACAAAAGGGAAAAATTGAGTTGACTTTAGAGGGAAATGGAAAATAACGACATCACATCTGTACTCTACGGGCTCCCATAGAGGTCAAACTGAGGTGGTAAAATTGTCGTGGACCAAATTAGAGCATTAACGTTTCTTGGAAACTGAAGCTATATCTAAATCGCTGATGGCCTGCTTTCTAGATCTCCTGTGTACCTGCTTCCAAATCCAGTCTGTTTTAAAAAATTGCCCTTTGAGGTTGGAACCAGGGAAATAAGGCTAGGAACAGAACAAGCCATTATTGAAAAAATTAGAAACTTGGAAGCAGATACTCATTATAATCTAAATCCTCAGAAGCTGAAGTTTGATTCACAATAGCAAGGCATTATTATTTTAGTGATTGTACTTCAGTTGTTTCCTGGAAGGTGATTAATTTGGGATTACTTTCTTCTTACAGTATGCTCTGATAGTCTTTAAAACAAACCAGAGCTCTAAATTGCTATGCCATTGGTAATTTAACTCTGATTTGTCTTTGTGCCCGGCTCCTGGTGTTCTGTAAAATTTTACATGTCATTTCAGGTATCTCTACCCAGAAGACATTACTTTTGCCTTTGATGCAGTTTAAAATGTGAAGTCTCTTGTGAAGCTCTTTGGTTCTTTTCTCCTTTGCTGCTGAAATAAATGCAGGTTGATGATTTTCCTCTAGGATACGTTGTGTGATCTAGAGATTGCAAACTCAAGTTTTTGCTTTTTTTTCCCCTACAGATTGCCTATTTCTTTTTTTATTTGAATTTTTATTCGTTATTAATTTTTTTTGAGATGGAGTCTTATTATTTTATTTTATTTTATTTCATGTCTAATGCCCACTCGGAGAGATAGAACCTTATTCTGTCGCCCAAGCTGGAGTACAGTGTGTGATCTCAGCTCACTGCAACCTCCGACTCCTGGGTTCAAGTGATTCTTATGCCTCAGCCACCCAGATAGCTGGGATTACAGGCACACACCACCACGCCCAGCTAATTTTTCTGTATTTTTAGTAGAGATGGGGTTTTTCTGTGTTGGCCAGGCTGGTCTCAAACTCCTGACCTCAAATGATCTGCCTTCCTTGGCCTCCCAAAGTGTTGGGATTACAGGCGTGAGCCACCGCGCCTGGCCAATTATTAATATTTTTAAGAGATGGGGTCTTGCTATCTTGCCCAGACTGGAGTGCAGTGGCTCTTTACAGACACTGTCATAGTGCACTACAGCCTTGAACTTCCTGGCTCATATGATCCTCCTGAGAGGCTGGAATTATAGGCACACACCACCGTGTCCAACAGATTGCCCATTTGTGATCTGTGTAAATATTTCTCACTTCCTGCAGTATCTGCTCAAGAATGTAAAGAGATGGAAAATAATTTCAGATTTGTTGAATTAAAGTTCTGCTCAGATGAGACTGAAACTAACTAAATGAAAAGGCAGGTTATAATTCTGTAATTTTGTGCTTGCAATGTGTACATTACTGTACACTTGAATAGGCCCTGTGCATTTTGGCAAGGTACATATTGCATGGTTGTATTGAAAAGGTTTTTGGAGCAGGCTTGATGGCTTATGCCTGTAATTCCAGCCGTTTGGGAGGCTGAGGAGGTTGGATTACCTGAGGTCAGGAGTTCAAGACCAGCCTGGCCAACATGGTGAAACCCTGTCTGTACTAAAAAACACAAAAAATTAGCCGGGTGTGGTGGTGGGCACCTGTAATCCCAGCTATTTGGGAGGCTGAGGCAGGGAGAATTGCTTGAACCTGGGAGGCAGAGGTTGCAGTGAGCCGATAACACACCACTGTACTCCTGCCTGAGCGACAGAGCAAGCCTCTGTCTCAAAAAAAGAGAAAAGGTTTTTGCCCTCTCTCTGTGCCTGCTCCTCCCTGTTGAGTCCTATGGGCCTAAGCTGCCAGGGGGCACTGTGGGCTGAGACTGGACATTGCAACCAACTACAAGGCACTGTAGGACCCAGCTTGTGGATGGACCCAAGTTGGGCTTTCTTCTTTCCATTCATCTTCCTCCTCTAACTCCTTTCTGTATCAGTATCCTTGCTTTCCATACACCTGCTTCATTCTTTTTCCTTCAGCAGATTTTTCTGTTTCTTGACTTACAAACCTTACTTTAGCCCCTTTCAGATACTGAAACTAGCAACTCTCAGTCTTTGTACCAGTCTCAGAGATTCTCATCGGCTCAGATGCCATCCATCTCTGGTCCAAAGAACAATGCCAAGGACACGATCATGTAGAACAAAAGTGTCTGCTGTGGACACATGAGGGGAGAAATAGTTTTCAGTGATGAGGGTTGTAGTGAGTTGGGCAGATGTCCCAAAAATATCTACCAAAAACTGTAGATAATGGCTGGTGGCAGTGACTTATTCCTTCATTCATTCAGCAAATATTGATTGAGCACTGACTCTTATGTCTGGTTCTATTCTATGTTTCGGAGATGCAGCAGTGAACAAATCAGTCTTTATCCTTATGGAGCTTACAGTCAAGTGGAAGAGACAGGCAATAAACAAAGAAACAGTTCAATATTCAATCTGTGAGATGGTGATAAGTGCTACAGAGAAAATAAAGTAGTGTAAGATAAAAAGGGTGTTTTGCTAGGCCTTTACTGTTTAGGTCTCATGGATAAGATGGCATTTGAGCAACTCTGAAGGAAATAATGGAGCCAATCACATATGTAACATTCCAGGTAGAGGGAACGGCAAGTGCGAAGGCCCTGAATGGGGGTTTGTTTACCATGGTGCTCAATCTGAACATAGGCCAGTACAATTGGAGTGGATGGGAAACGGACAAGAGAGAAGCTGAAAAGGCCGGTGTGATGGCTTATGCCTATAATCCCAGCATTTTGGGAGGCTGAGGTGGGAGGAGTTTGAGATCAGCCTGGGCAACAGAGCCAGACCTTGAGTTCTCTACGAAAAGAGGCAGGAGGATCGCTTGAGCCCAGGAGTTTGGGGCCGCAGTGAGCTATGATTATGCCACTGCACTGCACTCCACCCTTGGTGACACAGTGAGACCCTCCCTCAAGAGGAAAATGGAGATGGAGCAATGCTGAATGGGTCCCATCATTAAGGGCATTGTGGGTCACTGGAAGGCCTTTTGCATTTACTTGGAAAAAGATGGAAAACCTGTGAAAAGTTTTGAGCACAGAAGTGAGGGGATCACTCTGGCTGCTGCGTGGAGTACAGTCTATGAGGGGCAGGTGGAGGTAGGGAGACCAGAAAGGAGGCTGTTGTAATCATCTGAGCAGAAAAGTGATGGTGCTTGGCCCAGGGCAGCAGCAGTAGAGGTGGTTGGGTTCTAGAGTTATTTTCAAGGTAGAATTGCCAGTATTTGAAGGTGGATTTGATAGATCGTGTAGCATGACAGAACTGAGTCAAGGATAAGATGAATGCTTTTGACTTGAGCAGCTGGTAGGATGGAGTTGCCATTTTCTAAGGTGTGGAAGACTGGAAGGAATGGTCTTTGGGGGAGGTGATCAGCTTTCATTTTGGATATATTGAAGTTTCAACTGCCTGTGAGACATCCAACTGGAAGATGATTCTTCAGTGAATTTTATGATATTACAGTTGGGATTGTGCTAGAGTGTTCTTGCCTCATTTCTTCACCTGGCTAACATTTCTTCATTCTTTGGTCCCCAGCCTCAAGGGCATTTTTGCAAGGAAACCTTCCTTGATTCCCATCCCCATGCTTGAGCGTTCTTCCTGTTATATGTGTGTGCATAGCAGCAAATCCCTTCCTTTATAGTACTTACCATCCTTTAAGTTCATAAATAATTTGTGTGGGTATTGGTGTAATGTGCTATGAGTCCACAGAAGCAGATAACGTAGGAAGATCTGTTGGAATAAAGAATATTTTATGGCTGGGCATGGTGGCTTATGCCTGTAATCCCAGCATTTGGGAGGCCGAGGCAGGCTGATCACTTGAAGCCAGGAGTTCAAGACCAGCCTGATGGTGAAATGGTTTCACCAACATGGTGAAACCCTGTCTCTACTAAAAATACAAAAATTTAGCCAGGCGTGGTGGCGAGTGCCTGTAATATCAGCTACTTGGGAGGCTGAGGCAGGAGAATCGCTTGAACCCAGGATGTGGAGGTTGTAGTGGGTTGAGATTGCACCACTGCATTTTAGTG
The DNA here is from genome assembly GCF_009761245.1 of Sapajus apella. Taxonomy (NCBI): domain Eukaryota; kingdom Metazoa; phylum Chordata; class Mammalia; order Primates; family Cebidae; genus Sapajus; species Sapajus apella. The sequence goes on from NW_022436942.1 coordinate 70,551,216, forward strand.
TGGGTGACAGAGTGAGACTCTGAAAAAAAATAAAAAAGAGGTTTTGCTCAGATGATACTGATAGGGAACAATAAAGAGGCACAGTTTGATCCTGCTGTTTTATGTCTGCTATTTGCAAATTCCTTTTTTAAATTTAAATTTTTTTTAAAGCTATGGTGTCTTGCTATGTTGCCCAGGCTGATCTTTATTTTATTTTACTTAAGTTTCTGGGTACATGTATAGCCAGGCTAGTCTTGAACTCTTGACCTCAAGTAATCTTCCTGCCTCAGCCTCCAAAAGTTCTGGGATTTCAGGTGTGTGCCACCACACCTGGCCTATGTGCATATGGGTTTTAGGAAAATAACCCAGATCAGTCCACGGACCCCAAAAGACAAGCAGTCCTATTTTGTTCTCTGTAGCCCCAGAATCCAGCTGAAAGCCTGGCGCACAGTAGGCACAAAATAAGTATCTATGGCATGTTGGATCTGAGCTATTTCCTGTATCAAGATAGAGTCGTATTGAATTCAGACCCTCTGAGTATATTCACTGAATAGCTACTGGATGCTTAAAACGTATGAAGGAATGTTCTGGGCTTTGCTTTGAGATGTTCTGCTTTGCTACCCTACAGTTTGTGTTTATATGGATCCCCCGTTTGACGCATGGTGAAAGCACAGTTTAAGTCTCATCTCTACCAACTAAGCTTGCTGGGTAGTTGTAGTATGCACATTTTAGTCTTTGAGATTCCTGCACCCATGTGCCCAAGAATTGGTAGTGCTGAATTTCAGAAATATTTTAGTTTTTAAATCTTTTTTAGATTTAAAAAATACCGTAATACCAAAAAACCCCTTAAAAGCCCCAAACAAAAAAACCCCATACAATACCTTGTTAACTGTTATTTTTTCCTACGGCTGTAAAACTTGTTTCCCCTTAGTAATTTCTTCCTTTTTTCTAAAAGCCTGGCTTCTGTTAATGCTAGCCTCTTTTCTCTGTAGTGGTCCAAAGCTGTTTCAGCTTGCAGTAGTATTGTGGCCATTTCACTGACAGCTTCATAGATGTCCCGGATTCCACTAGCAGCTCTGCTAACTGATGTGTCTCCGGAAGAAGCTAGTGTGTCTTCACATCCACAGTCCGGTTTGATTTCTTTAAAGTGATTACATCCTGCTTAGGGGAACTATAAACTCTACTTCGAGATGGTCAGGTTTTATGGAAACAAGACTTTAACTGCATCCCAGAGCTGTGTCTAGAATAATAATTCTTATCGGTGATCTCCAGTGGAAATCGTCCCCCTGGTGACTAAGCAATACCACAGTGAACAGAACCCTCAAGCAGGGAGCCAACTTCATTCTTAAAAATGCTCCAGGGTGGCAGGCCTGCCGTGTAACCAGGATTTTTTTTCTACTCCTGAGTTCCCAGACTCAGTAGAGGAGCTGCTACCTTCCTGTGGGTAGAACATTTCAGTGGTTTAGGTTTTATTCCATAAGCTAAATGTTACATTCTGGAGAAATTCCTTTCTTTCTGTTGGAATATTTGTCTTTTTATTTTTTTTTTATTTTTTTTTTATTAAGATGGGGTTTCACCATGATATGGCCAGGCTGATCTTGAACTCCCGACCTCAGGCGATCCATCCACCTCGGCCTCCCAAAATGCTGGGATTACAAGCGTGAGCCACTGCGCCGGCCGTTTCTTTGTCTTTTGTTTCTTATCCCCCTGCACCCCCCATTTTTTTTTTCTGTATTGTTATTGTTTTTGTGGTGGAGTCTCACTCTGTTGCCCAGGCTGGAGTGCAGTGGCGCAATTTTAGCTCACTGTAGCCTTGACTTCCTGGCTCAGGTGATCCTCCCCCTGAGTAGCTAGTACTGCTGGTGAGCGCCACCATGCCTAGCTAATTTTTTCTATTTTTAGTAGGGACGGGGTTTCACCATGTTGCCTAGGCTGGTCTTGAACCCCTGGGCTCGAGCAATCCACCTGCTTCAGCTTCCCAAAATGCTGAGATTACAGATGTGAGCCACTGCATCTGGTCAGCGATTTCATTTTGAAGATGAAGAAAGTGACTCCCAAAGGTGAGAAAGTTGCCCCCAGGGACGTGACTAGCAAATGGTTGGCTGAGGTTTGAACTTGGGAACTTTTGACTCCTTGTCTACCACGCCATGCTTTCTTTCATGCAGCCATTGAGATTCTCCTGCCCAGTTCTTAAGGCCCCCACTGTTTTTCTCACTCTCCCCATTTCTTCTCATTTCCCCCCACTTCCTAGCTTACAGCTTCCAGACTCACTGCCTGGTCTCCTTCACTCTCTTGCATGCTCACTGGCTTCATGGCCACCTTTGCACTCACTCCCCACCACCCTTTCCCAACTTGCTAGATTGCCTCCTTTTCTTTCCTGTGCTCATCTAATTTTTTTACCTGTTTGCAGCTTCAGCTTCTCCCAGAAATCTACTTTGGTTAATTTTGTGGATCTCCTGAAATTCCACAGTGCATAATTAAAAATTACCCACTTAATTATAGATTTGCCTTGTAGTATTTGCTGCTGTTTCATGTGTCAGAACCTGTTTTCCTCCAAGGACCATGCCTTTTTATTTATTTATTCATTCATTTTTGCGATATGGTCTTGCTCTGTTGCCCAGGTGGCACGATCAGCTCACTGTAGGCTTGAACTCTTGGGTTCAAGGGATCCTCCTTTGTCAGCCTCCAGAGTAGCTGGGACTACAGGCATTTGTCACCATGCCCGAGAAATATTTCAATTTTTGCAGAGATATGGGGGGAGGCCTCATTACATTGCCCAGGCTGGTTTTGAACGCCTGACCTCAAAGGATTATCTTGCCTTAGCCTCCCAAAGTGCCGGGATTACAGACATGAACTACCATGCCCGGCTAAACCATGCCTTTTTAATTTGTTTTTCTACCTATGCCCCACCTTGTTGGAGGTGAGTGGCTTACAGCAGGCACCTGGAAAGGAACTACATTTTGGGTTGGTTTTATTCCCTGTGGTGATTTGCAAGCCATGTTGGTCAGTTAGGACCGTCTAGGACCTTCTCCAGGGATGAGAGCTTCCAGCTGCTCCTCATTCCTGGGTGGTTCTGTCGACTCGTGCAGGAAGAGCTGCCCAAGAGCTGCCCAAGTGACAGGCTTTGCAATGTGGTAAACGAATCCCTCCTTTGGGTTTTGATAACAAAACCCTCCTTTCACCCACCTTTGGTGCAGGGGAACGTTGCAAAGCTTTCAGTACAGAGGATGGAATGAGAAATTGCAGTGTTTCTCTGCAGAGAGGACAGATGCCAAAGGAAAACAGAAGTTCCTTCAATCTGGGTAGAAGGCCTGGTTTTGGAGCCTGCCCAGGTGGTTACTGCTGTCTTAATAATTATTCACAGCATTAAAACCAGAGAGACCATCTGTCTGACAGCCTTTCTCAGCTCCTTTTCTCTCCTTCAGGAGGCCACAGCCATGGTTGGGATAGGGAGAAAGTTAGTAGAAGCTTTTACATTTTTATTTATTTATTATTAATTTATTTACAAAAGTCTTTTTGGCTGGATATGGTGAGTCACACCTGTAATTCAAGCACTTTGGGAAGGTAGGAGGATCACTTGAAGCCAGGAGTTCGAGACCAGCCTGGGCAACACAATGAGACACTGTCTCTACAAAAAGTAAAACAAATTAGCCGGGTATGGTGGTACGTACTTGTAGTCCTAGGTACTTGAGGGGCTGAGGCAGGAGGATTGCTTGAGGCCAGTTTAAGGTTATAGTGAGCTACGTACCCACTGTACTCCAGGCGGGTGGCCTGGACCGTGACCTCGACTATGTCTTAAAAACAAATAAAAGAAAAACTTTTTATTATTGAAATTTTCAAACATACCCCAAAATAGAGAAAATAGCCCAGTGGATCCCACTTTTCCCCAGCACCCAGCTGGAACAGAGACTAACATTTTGTTAATCTTTTTCTGTCTCACTCTATCCCCACCCCTGCCCTGTCCAATATATACACCCTTGTAGCTTTGTTTTTATTTATTTATTTTTTTGAGACAGAGTGTTTCTCTGTCACCCAAGCTAGAGTGCAGTGGCGTGATCTTGGCTTACTGCAACCTCTGCCTCCTGGGTTCAAGTGATTCTCCTGCTTCAGCCTCCTGAGTAGCTGGAATTCCAAGTGTGTGCCACCACGTGTGGCTACTTTTTGTATTTTTAGTAGAGACGGGGTTTTACCATGTTGGCCAGGCTGGTCCGGAACTCCTGACCTCAGGTGGTCTGCCCTCCTCAGCCTCTCAAAGTTCTGGGATTACAGGCATGAGCCACTGCGCCCGGCCACCATACTCTTTTAAACAACCAGATTTCGTGTGAACCTAGAGCAAGAACTCACTACTGTAAGGATGACACCAAAACATTCACTAGGGATCCAACCCCCTGATCCACTTCCTTCCTTTAGGCCCCACCTCCAACACTGGTGGTCATATTTCAGGATGAGATTTGGAGGGGACAGACATCCAAACCATATGATTAGATTTAATCGTTTTATGCAGTTTCTTTGGTTCTAGATCTGTTTCTACTGTTTCGACTTCTGTAGTCAGGTGACTGTAACTAGCTTCTGTTCTTTTTGAGGGTTCACAGTTTGGTGCAAACCCTTTGGATGTATTATTTGGGAAAATGGGGTGTCTTGCAGCCTATGTCCCTGCTTTACATTGCCCTTTTTGCTGCCTGCCCCAGCCTCCTCATTAGCATCCCCGCCAATGCCAGCGGAGATGTGGTGACATTCAGCTTGACAGGTCATTAGCAGCTTTTGTGCCCCAGGGACTGCTGGTGGGAGGGAGGTTGTGGAAGATAAACCCTGACAGGAATGTATTCTCCTCGAGGGCAGGGTTTATTTGATATTCTCCTGGAGCTTGGAGCCATAAGCATGGTGCTGGGGAGGAAGCGCCCTTAGCAGATAGCATTTGGGAGCGTCTGCGGGCAGAGCATGGAAAGTCACAGCTTCTGAGTTGTTTGTATTTTCAGTCTCACTCTAGATGGATGGCAGTCTTCTGCTGTGGGAATGAAATATGTTTAGGCAACTTGAGCCCCAGGTGCAGATGAGGCTGGGCTAATGGGTACACTAGGGAAGGAGCTGGAGGAGAGATGCGCCCTTAGCTATTATCAATCCATGACAGCTGTCAGCTGCTGGCAATTAGCATCCACCTGTGCCTGGGATGCAGGGGCACCTGTTCTGTCCTCTGTGGAAGTCTCTGGATCCAGCCAGTAGTCTTGACTGTGCACTGTTCATGCCCCAAGTCCGCCTGGAAGAGGTGATTGGAAACTTACTGCAGAATAAGGAGAGCGCAGGACAGGCACAGTGGCTCATGCCTATAATCTCAGTGCTGAAGCCAGAGGATGGCTTGAGTCCTCGAGTGTGAAACCATCCTGGGCAACATAGTGAGACCTCGTCTTTACGAAAAGTAAAATAATTAGTTGGGCATGGTGGTGTGTTCCTGTAATCCCACTTACTCAAGAGGCTGAGATGATGTTCACTTGAGCCCAGGAGTTTGAGGTTACAGTGAGCTATGATTGTACCACTGCACTCCAGCCTAGGCGACAGAGCATGACACTGTCCCCCCTGGAAAAAAAGGAATAAGGGAAGCCTCTGGAAGACCTGATGAGAGGTGGCCCAGCCAAAATGGATATTGGTGAGGATTTCCCTGGTCTAGAACTCTGAATTTAGTCTGGCGAAGTGTTCCCTTTGTGTTGCTAGATGATTCTTGATGTTACCCCATCACAGTAGGTAAGATGAATTAGCTAACGAGAAAGGCTTTCTCTTTTGCATCCTTATCTAGTCCTTACATGAAGCCTAGGAGAAGGTCTCCACATGGTACTAGTAAGTCTTTAACATCTGCCTCTAATACTTGTCTATGCCTCCCCCCCCTTTTTTTAACAAAGCCTCAAGAATGCTCCATTATCTAGGTAGATTTTGATAATACTTTATTATACTCCCTTTTTTGCTTACCTTCTATATACAGCAAGTGAAACATTTTTGAAATATGTGCAAATAAGGGCAGTTTCTTTTTTCTATTTTTTTTGAGAGAAGGTCTCGCTCTGTCGCACAGGCTGGCATGCAGTGGTGTGCTCTTGGCTCACTGCAACCTCTGCCTCCTGAATTTAAGTGATTCTCCTGCCTTAGTCTCCCAAGTAGCTGGGATTACAGGTGCCCGCCACCACTCCCGGCTAATTTTCATATTTTTAGTAGAGACCAGGTTTTGCCACGTTGGCTGGGCTGGTCTCGAACTCCTGACCTCAGGTGATCTATCCCCCTTGGCCTCCCAAAGTGCTGAGATTACAGACGTGCGCCATTGGGCCTGGCTGAGGCAAGTTCTTTTTGAAATATATTTTGTGAAGGAGAAAAAGAAGAGGTCAGTTTAAGGAAACAAATGACATAAGAGATGGTATGCAGAGATGCCAAAGCATCTTGAAGGTGCTTTTTTTTTTTTTTTTTTTTTTTAAAACTGTCTTGCTTTGTTGCTCAGGCTGGAGTGCAGGGGTGCAGTCACGGCTCTCAGCAGCCTTGACCTTCTGGGCTCAAGTAATTATCCCATCTCAGCCTCCTGAGTAGCTGGGACTACAGATATATGCCACTATGCCTGGCTAATCTTTAACTTTTTTGTAGAGGCCAGTTCTCACTGTGTTGCCCAGGCTGGTATTGACCTCCTGGCCTTGAGCAAAAATACAGATTTTGATTAAGTCTGGGGTAGGACATGGGCCTGAGTTTCTAACCAGTTCCCAGGTGGTGCTATTGCTGCTGGTCTACAGACCTCAAGTGGAGTTGCCAGTGTGGAGTTTATGTAGCAATAGTGATTTCATAGCAATAGCCAGTGTCTGTGTACTTGCTTCGTTGTATTTCACACACTGTTTAGCAATGTACATGCATGTCATTTGACCCTCACCCCAGCCCTTTGGGGTGGGTAAGGGTTATGCTCATTTCATACTCAAGGAAACTGAGGCACAGACAGGCAAAGTAGCTTGGGGAAACAGAAAGGAATTTAGAGACAGGCTCTGATTAGCTCAGAGACGAGACAGCCTCATGCGTCATCCTGAACACCTTGGACATGATCTTGAAGGTGGAGGGAGAAGTTGAAGGGTAATTAAACAGGAACTGCAGAAAATTCACCTCAGATAGCTTTGGCCACATGCACCCTGCCACCCGCACCTCAGTGAAGTGTCATGCGAAGTTGGGTTCATAAATGAAGGCCTGAATGCTTTCCTGCCAAGTTTGTTTTAAATCAAGCTGCTAATTAGTACCAATCCCCCTTCTCCTGTATTGTAGTTTTTGTTGATGTCGTTTCACTTCATTTGGTCGACGTGATTGATTCAGTTCAGTGTTTGAACTTCTTTTTGAACCTCACCTTAATGACCTGTCTAAAAATCAAGATTAAACCTGCTTGGTAAGACAGGCTCACAGTCCAAGGAAATACTTGCCCAGAGAGGACAGACTGCTTTAACTCTTTAACCTGAGCCCATTAAAAAAATTCAAATGACTGATTTCTTGTCACAATTCTACCTATATTGTGTTTATTTTTGCCCAGGTTTCAGCCAGTTAAACGCTTTTGTAATGAGCTTGTGTACAGGCTGAAGATTGCATTTTGAAACTGAGAGTCAAATACCAATTTAAAGACCAGACTTTTATACTTATTTGTGAAATTCAGATAAATGACATGGAAATAAAACAGGGCTGCTGTATTGTGAATATGACTCTGTTTCTCCTTGTAAGACTCTTTAAGGGTAGCCATTTTGTCATTGTATATATAAATTTTCTTAGCCTACCTTTTACTTTCTTGATTTGCCTTTTGTGGTTTACCGTTAAACACTAGACTTTTTGTAAACTCATTATCCCTTAAAATGGACTTTTTTTTTCCTTTGAGACAGGGTCTTGTTCTGCCACACAGGCTGGAGTGCAGTGGCTCCATCATAGCCCATTGCAACGTCAAAATCCTGGGCTCCAGTGATCCTCCTGCCCCAGCCTCCTGAGTAGCTGAGACTATAGATGCTCACCATTGTACCAGGCTAATTTTTAATTTATTGAAGAGACAGGGTCTTGAACTCCTGGGCTGAAGCAATCCTCCCACATCAACCTCCCAAAGTGCTAGGATTACAGGTGTGAGCCACAGTGCCTGGTGAAATGGGACTTTTTGTAATTTGTTTTTGAGACAGTTTTGCTCTTGTTGCCCAGGCTGGAGTGCAATGGTGCGATCTCGGCTCACTGCAAACTCTGCCTCCTGGGTTCAAGCAATTATCCTGCCTCAGCCTCCTGAGTAGCTGGGATTACAGGCATGTGCCATTATGCCTGGCTA
>NW_022436942.1:70559590-70588164 GCF_009761245.1 Sapajus apella
GCCCAGCTAATTTTTTGTATTTTTAGTAGAGACGGGGTTTCACCATGTTGACCAGGATGGTCTCGATCTCTTGACCTCGTGATCCACCCGCCTCGGCCTCCCAAAGTGCTGGGATTACAGGCTTGAGCCACCGCGCCCGGCCCTATTTTGTATTTTTAATAGAGACAGGGTTTCTCCATGTTGGCCAGGCTGGTCTTGAACTCCTGACCTCAGGTGATTCGCCTACCTTGGCCTCCCAAAGTGCTGGGGTTACAGGTGTGAGCCACTGTGCCGGGCAAAATGGAACTTTTTGTAATTTTGAAAGTGAAACCTGTCCCTTGAGTATGCCTCAGCTTGGCTTGGCTACCTTCCTATCTGATTCTGCGGCTGGTCGTCCTTTTTTTCCTAAGATGGGGTTTTCATTCTGTTCCTCAGCCTGGAGTGCAGTGTAGTTCCATCTTGGCTCATTATAGCCTCAACCTCCTGGACTCAGATGATCCTTTTGCCTCAGCCTGCTTCCCCTCACCCCTCCACCGGTAGCTGGGCCTGCAGGCACACACCACCATGCCTGGCTAATTTTGTTGTTTTTTATGTTTTGTAGAGATGGGGGTCTCACTGTGTTGCCCAGGCTGTCCTCAAACTCCTGGCCTGAAGTGATTCTTCAGCTTGGCCTCCCAAAGTGCTGAGATGGCAGATGTGAGCCGCTGCTCCCGGCCTGATCTTTCTCTCCCCTTGGCCAACCCCCTCTTCCACTGGGGCCAGCCATGTTGTGGCTGCCTGGTTTAGTTTGTTCTCTTTCCTTCTTTGGTCCCTCACTTCCTTTACCTTTGGGGGTGTCCTTCCTGACCCCTTGCTTGAGAAGTCCGAGGGTTGTCATCCTTATTCTCTTGCCCTGTCCTCCTTGTATCTGTTGAATCTTGCCAGGGTTTTCTGGGGAGAGCTCAGGGGAGTGGGTGTCTCTGTGGGCACAGGCTGGCCGCCTATGGCACTGACTTGGTGTTTTGGCATAGGAGGACTTCAGAATATTGCTAACAAAGGTTGCATGCCCACCACCCAGTGGCACCAAAGCCACTGCTGTTGTCCTCTGAGATCTCCCAAATCCAAAAATTGATATACGGCTTACTTGGAATTCATCAGTGATGAAAGCCTGGCCAACATAGCAAAACCCCATCTCTTCAAAAACTACAAAAATTAGCCAGGCTTGGTGGTGTGTGCCTGTAGTCCCAGCCACTCAGGAGGCTGTAAGATTGCTTGAGCCCAGGAGGCGGAGGTTACAGTGAGCTGAGATTGTACCACTGTACTCTAGCCTGGATGAAACAGAGTGATACCCTGTCTCAAAAAAAAAAAAAAAAAAAAAGTGAGCAAAAAGTAGGTAGATCATAAACTCAACAACATAGATAGGCCGAGCATGGTGGCTCACTCCTATAATCCACCCTTTTAGGAGGTCAAGGCAGGAGGATTGCTTGAGGCTAGGAGGAGTTCAAGACCAGCATGGGCAACACAGGGAGATCCCCATCTCCAAAAAACCAAACAAACAAAAAAGCCAATTAGCCATGTATCGTGGCATATGCCTATAATCCCAGCACTTTGGGAGGCTGAGGCAGGGGATCACTTGAGCCCAGAAATTTGAGGTTCTGATTAGCCACTATACTCCAGCCTGGGAGAGAGAAAGAGAGATACTGTCTAATTTAAAACAGAAAAAGAAGAAAAAAAAAAGAATATAGATCACATCTGTTTGAATATACTATGTCAATCCTTGTTGGGTTTCATTCCTTATAATTGTCATTTTTAAAGATTTTTCTTCTTATAAATATTCTATTTTTTCATTGTAAAAAATTTAAGGGAGAACACGGTGTAAAAAAACAAACAAGAAAAGGACTTCATAATCCTCTACCCTGGGGGAAAAAGTCACCATTACCTATTTAGTTCTTCTCCCGCTTTTTTTTTTTTCGAGGCAGAGTCTCCCACTGTCACCCAGGCTAGAGTGCAGTGATGTCTCTTGGGCTCAAGTAATTCTCATGCCTCAGCCTCCTGAGTAGCTGGGATTATAGGCGTGTGCCACCACACCTGGCTAATTTTTGTATTTTTAGTAGAGATGGGGTTTTGCCACATTGGCCAGGCTGATCTTGAACTCCTGACCTTGGGTGATCCCCTTGGCCTCCCAAAGTGCTGGAATTACAGGTGTGAGCCACTGTGCCCGGGCTTCTGCCATTTATTTTTAAAAGAAAAAACATTAAAATTTTTTTTTTTTTTTTTTTTTTTGGACATAGCATCTCATTTTTGTTGCCCAGGCTGGTCTTGAACTCCTGGGCTCAAGCGATCCTTCTGCCTCAGCCTCCCGAGGAGCTGGGACTACAGATGCACATCACGGTGTCCTTATGCCATTTCTTTTGTACATAGGTAAATGCAAACATATGGTTACATCATATATTATTTTGGAGGTTTGATTTTCTTTTCATTTTGATAATCTTTCCAAGGTGTTATTTTCCTAGTATATCTTTTTAAATAGACATAGAACATTCTTTTGTATGAATGAATAGTGCTTTTATTTAGGTGGTCCTTTCCTATTAAGACTTCTTTTTTTTTTTTTTTTTGAGACAGAGTCAGTCTCGTTCTATTGCCTAAACTGTAGTGCAGTGGTGTGATCTCTGCTCAAGTGATTTTCCTGCCTCAGCCTCCCCGGTAGCTGGGATTACAGGTGCCCAAATCTGGCTAATTTTTGTATTTCAGTAGAGATAGGGTTTTACCATGCTAGCCAGGCTGGTTTTGAACTCCTGGCCTCAGTGATGCACCCACCTCGGCCTCCCAAAGTGTGGGGATTACAGGCGTAAGCCACTGGGCCTGACCCAGATGAACATTCTTGTAGCTATTGCACACAACTTTGAACACTTCCTAGGGTGAATTCCTTAAAGCAGAAATACTGAGCCAGGATTTTTTTTTTTTTTTTTCCCCTGTGACTCTTTGACACATGATAATACTGACTTTTCTTTCTTTCCAGACACTACAACAACAGGAGTGCAAACTTCTCTATAGCCGAAAAGAGGGTCAAAGGCAAGAAAACAAAAACAAAAATAGATATAAAAACATCCTGCCCTGTAAGTATCAATATTCTGCTCAGTAATAGTCACTCTTGGAGATTTTGATTCCCAGCACTTCTGTACCTTTCCTCAGGGTCCTGTGCTCTTGTTAGCACATCTGAGGCCTTAGCTTCTTTAGTTGCATGCAGTCTCCAGAATAATCAACCATGGTGGGAGTTGATGGCCTCATTGACTGAGCTCCTGTGATGCTGATTACTGAATAAAGTTGCCACTAGGTGGCTTGTCTGTGGTTGATTCCTCCTGTTAATTATCTGTCTGCCCAAGATAGATCATCTCAAGGCTTGGGATCTCTCAGTGTCAGGGCCTTCAGGGTCCCAGATTTGTGCCTTGACTCCTCCTCACTGGGCCTATGAGTCCTGGGTAATGCTTGCCTCCTTTCTAGGACTCAGTTTCCTCATGTGGGAAACAGACAAACACCTCCCGAGGGCTCTTAGAACTGTTCTGTTTGCTGATCCCCTGAGCTCAAGTTACTGGAGAAAGGGTATATACTTACCTTTGCTCAGAAGAAGACTTTGTGGGCCAGGTGTGGTGGCTCACGCTTGTAATCCCAACACTTTGGGAGGCTGAGGCAGGCGGATCACCTCTGGTCAGGAGTTTGAAACCATCCTGGCCAATATGGTGAAACCCCGTCTCTACTAAAAATTATAAAAGTTTGTAATTTTTACAAACTTTTACGTGGTGGCGGACACCTGTAATCCAAGCTACTCAGGAGGCTGAGGCAGGAGAATCGCTTGAACCCGGGAGGGGAAGTTTGCAGTGAGCCAAGATTGCACCACTGCACTCCAGCCTGGGTGATAGAGCAAGACTCTGTCTCAAAAAAAAAAAATTAAAATTTTTTGTAGAGCAGGGTCTCCCTATGTTGTAATTACTGTTTTGTAGAGATAGGGTTTCGTCATGTTGCCCAGGTTGGTCTTGAATTCCTGGGCTCAAATGATCTGCCTGCCTCAGCCTCCCAAAGTGTTAGAATTACAGGCATGAGCTGCTGCACCCGGCTATACCTTCTGTAACACCCAAATGCCACCAGCCAAAGCCCAAGTTGAACCAGGAGGGATGAAGGCCTGGAAGGATGTAGTCCTTGCATGAGGGTCTCAGAAATGGCACTAAACCAGTCACAGCTCCTCTCTCCTGCTGTCTAACGCTATGCTGAAGTCTGTGCATCTTTATCTCACTTAATCCATGTAACTTTGCAAAGGAAGCAGCCATTCTTAGTATCCCGATTCCCTAGACCATTTAAGGAAAGTTACAAGTGAGGGGGAGTGGGCGGGAGAACTGGCACTAGAGCCCCCAAAGCCACTGCTCTTAGCACCATGCTCCAATGCGGGGGTGTCTCCATGATGTGCAGTGCAAGGCAGTGTGCTGAGGAGAAAGGAAGGAACATTTACAACTTACCTTTATTTAATCCTTCCCCTAAAAAAAAGAAAAGAAAAGAAAAATTTGTCTGAGGCATAGATTAATTGCAGTGAGTGCCTAATGTTTTATTGATTGATTGTGTATGGAGATGGGGATCTCATCTATTGCCCAGGCTGATCTCGAACTCCTAGGCTCAAGCAGTCCTCCTGCTTTGGCTTCCCAAAGTGCTGGGATTACAGGCATGGGCCACTGCACCTGGCTATGCATACTATATTTATCTAACTAACAAATAAGGCTTGTTTGTATATAGTGCATATGTGTATATATTTAAGCATTCAAAAACGGTGTGGTTGGGGGCCGTGATCACATTTGGAGAGCATTGCTCTGATGTCTTATCAGGTCAGGGCCATTTTGTCAGATCTTGTAAACCATCCTTTGTGTGTCTATGCATGAAGCATAGTCTTTCTCTTTCTGCATGCATATGTACATATACATGGTCTATATGTATGACATATCTACATGGAAATTGTAATGTGTGTAGATGAGGATCAGGGAAAGTGGAGGCATTTGTAATACTGAGTAAAGGCAGTGAGGAATTTGCAGAGAAGCAGTTTGAACTGCAGCATGAGTACCAGTGACCTTGAGGAAGCCTTATCCTCTTTTTTTTTTTTTTTTGAATTAATTTTTTCAATTTTTAGAAATAGAGTTTCACTATGTTGCCCAGGCTAGTCTTGACCTCCTGGGCTCAAACGATCCTCCTGCCTTGGCCTCCCAAAGTGCCGGGATTACAGGTGTGGACCACCATGCCTGGCCACCTTATCCTTTTTATATCTAAGTTTTGACATCTCCTCAGTAGTCTAATGGTATTTATAAGGTATAAAATGTACGAGAAAGTGAAGGGACCAATGGTATGCCGTACCTAAATAGAATATCGCTTTTTCCTCCCTTAAAGATCTCATTCAGATGTTCCTCTGATGAACATCTCATTCCTTAAAGATGAGGAGTCTGAAACAAAAAGGACATTATTCTATTAAGACACATGACTTTCTTACTAATTCTTACCATGGCAAAATATGTTGCTTAGGTAGAGCAATCAGATTTTTGTACCAATAATGGAATTTTATACAGAATTTGGACAGTTGATACTATCAGAGCCTTGTGATATTTCATGGCATACTACTTCACTAAAAAATACCTGGCTGGGCATGGTGACTCTCACCTGTAATCCCAGCACTTTGGGAGGCCGAGGCTGGCAGATCACCTGAGGTCAGGAGTTCAAGACCAGCCTGGCCAACATGGCAAAATCCCATCTCTACTAAAAATACAAAGATTTGCCAGTTGTGGCAGCACCCATCTGTAATCCCAGTTACTCAGGAGGCTGAGGCATGAGAATTGCTTGAGCCCAGGAGGCGGAGGTTGCAGAGAGCCAGGATAGTGCTTTTGTACCCCAGCCTGGGTGACAGAGGAAATACCTGTGTCAAAAATTAATTAAAAAAAAACCAACTCTTTATTTTGGAAATTTTCAAATATATTCAAGAGCAGACAGAACCCACATGTACATACTGTCCAGCTTCAACAATTATCAACCCAGGTCCAGTCTCGTTTCATCTATACTCTGATCTACATCTCCTTTTTCCTTGAATTATTTTGAAGCACATCTCAGACATCATGTCATGTATCTATACTTCTTCTTCCTCTTCTTTTTTAAATTCCCTCTCCCATTTTTTTTTTTTTTTTTTTTTTTTTTTTTGAGACAGAGTCTTACTCTGTTGCCCAGGCTGGAGTGCAGTGATGTGATCTTGGCTCACTGCAACATCCACCTCCCAGGTTCAAGCAATTCTTGCGCCTCAGCCTCCTGAGTAGCTAGGATTACAGATGTGTACCAATATGCCTGGCTAAGTTTTGTATTTTTAATAGAGACAGGGTTTCGCCATGTTGGCCAGTCTAGTCTGAAACACCTGGCCTCATATGATCCACCTGCCTTGGCCTCCCAAAGTGCTATAATTATAGGCGTGAGCCTCCGTGCGCAGTCCAAAATTTCTTGGTTTGAAATAATTTTGGACTCATAAGTTACAAAAATAGTAGAGAGAGTTTTCTTGGATCTTCTCTCAGCTTCCTATATCCAATGATAACATCTTATATACCCATAGTATATGATCAAAACCAGGAAATTGTATAGATAGCATTATGAGGCATCAGGCAGTGTTCACTTTGCTGTTGTGCTTATCTGGGCTTTAATGTTTGTGTGTGTGTGTGTGTGTGTGTGTGTGTGTGTGTGTGTGTGTTTTAAATCGTTAAATGAACGAAACTTGGACTAGGTTGAGGATGAACTGATTTGAACTGCTTTTTCCTGAAGCAGTCCGAGGACCTACATGACTGTGGTGTATTTTCCTTCTAGTTGATCATACCAGGGTTGTCCTACACGACGGGGATCCCAATGAGCCTGTTTCAGATTACATCAATGCAAATATCATCATGGTAAGCTTTGCTTTTCACAGTGTTTTCTGACCACATATTGCTAGCCTATTTTTGTATTTTAAATCCTTCCTTGTGTCCTGAAAGCAACTTTCAGATGTTTGAAGGATTTTCTTCCTAAATTTCTAGCCTGAATTTGAAACCAAGTGCAACAATTCAAAGCCCAAAAAGAGTTACATTGCCACACAAGGCTGTCTGCAAAACACGGTGAACGACTTTTGGCGGATGGTGTTCCAAGAAAACTCCCGAGTGATTGTCATGACAACAAAAGAAGTGGAGAGAGGAAAGGTAAATCACAGAAACTTCTCTTCTGCTAAACTGTTTTTAAAGTATCAGACGTGTCAGATTGGCCATGTTTAGGAAG
The DNA here is from genome assembly GCF_009761245.1 of Sapajus apella. Taxonomy (NCBI): domain Eukaryota; kingdom Metazoa; phylum Chordata; class Mammalia; order Primates; family Cebidae; genus Sapajus; species Sapajus apella. The sequence continues at coordinate 70,566,857 of NW_022436942.1, forward strand.
TGAATCAATGGATTAAGCTTAATCTAACTGATTCTCTGGAAAAAAGGGACTAGAAGAAATTTGATTGTGATATTACTTGGTGTACTTTGTGATTCTTCTGCTTGGGGTTTGTTGAGCTTCTTGACTCTGTGGATTTGTAGTTTTCCTTAAATTTGGACAGTGTTCAGTCTTTGTTTCTTCAGATACATACCCTGGGCTCGGCATGGTGGCTCATGCCTATAGTCCCAGCACTGTTGGGCATTGAGGCGGGCAGATCACTTGAAGTTAGGAGTTTGAGACCAGCCTGGGCAATGCAGTAATACCCCATCTTTACCAAAAAAAAAAAAAAAAAATACCCTGTCCAACCTTGTCCTAGGACACCAATCACATGTGTATTAGGGTTCTTGAAGTTCTCTCATAGCCTACTGACACTTGGTTTATTTTATTCAGTTTTCTTCCCCTTCTGTATTTTATTTTGGATAGCTTCTTTAGCCATGTCTTTAAATTCATCTTCTATAGTAAGTCATCTGTTCTTAATCCTATCCAGAGTATTTTTCACAGCATTGTATTTTTCGTCTCTAGAAGTGTTAATATCATCTTGATTGTTCCTTTTAACATGTGTAGCATTTTCTTTACCCTTTGAAGGTATGGAGTATTTCTGTTGTTGTTTTTTGTTTTTTAGAGATAGGGTCTTACTCTATTGCCCAGGCTGGAGTGCAGTGATGTAACCATAGCTCGCTGTAGCTTCAAACTGCTGGGTTCAAGTGATCCTCCCACCTCAGTCTCCTGAGAACCTGGGACTACAGGCATGCACCACCACGTTTGGCTAATTTTTGTTTATTTTTAGTAGAGATGAGGTCTTGCTATGCGGTGCATGCTGGTCTTGAACTCCCAGGCTCGAGCAATCCTCCCACTTTGGCCTCCCAAAGTGCTGGAATTACAGGCGTGAACTACCATACCTGACCTGGAGTATTTTTATAATAACTATTGTTCTTGTCTGTGAATTCTGTTATATGTGTCATTTCATTTTTTTCAGTTTTTTAAGGTGAGAGGGTAAATCTGGTCTCTGTTACTCCACTGTATCTAGAAACAGACGTCAAAAAGGGAGCACAAGAAAAAACATGTAGGCCAGTCATGGTGGCTCACACCTGTAATCCCAGCACTTTGAGAGATCGAGGTGGGTGAATCGCTTGAGCTTAGGAGTTTGAGACCAACCTGGGTAACAGTGAAACCCTGTCTCTGCAAAGAAATACAAAAATTAGGTGAGCGTGGTGGCACATGCCTGTGGTCCCAGCTACTCAGGAAGCTGAGGTGGGAGGATCCTTTGAGCCCAAGAGTTTGAGGCTGCAGCAAGCTTTGATCGCACCAGTGCACTCCAGCCTGGGCAACAGAGTGAGATACTGTCTCTACAAAAGGAAAAAAAAAGAAAAGAAGATCTGTCTGGTGATTAGAGCACTAATTAATAAACACTGATTTCACTGGGTATGTAAACTATACTTATGACTTTTAAGCATTTAAAAATTAATTTGAATTATCCAAACGATATGTTCATGTAGATATTCAAACACATCAGTGTTAAGATTAAAGTTGCTTTTGTCTCTATCCCCGTCCACGTGTTTTAACTCCCTCTCTTCCAACATAAAAGCCCTGTTCTCAGTTGGACATGTATTCTCCTGCACTGTTTTTGTGGCATTTATATTCACATACGAACCTATATATACTACTACCTACTACTTTCTGACTGAAAAGTGCTTTTTCATACCGTAACTTTATTCTGTCTCTTGTTTTTTTTCCCCAGTAAATATATGTTCTGACCTTCTCTGTGAGTGCATTTTAGGCTATCTCATTCTTTTTAGCAATTGCATGATATTCTTTGGTGTGGCTATACTATAATTTATTTAACCATGATTTCTTAGATGAGCATTTAAGTGTCCTGGTTTTTGCTCTTAGAACCAGTGCTGAAGTGATCAGTGTTGTTCTTGCCTTCCTTTGAACATGGCAAATGTTTCTCTAGTTTAGACATCAAGAAGGATTGTGAGGTCATAGGATGTGCATGTTGTCCTTTTTGTTTTTTGTTTTTGAGACGGTCTTGCTCTGTCTCCCAGGCTGGAGTGCAGTGGCACGATCTCAGCTCACTGCAGCCTCCACCTTCTGGGTTCAAATTATTCTTGTGCCTCAGCCTCCCGAGTAGCTGGGATTACAGGCATGTGCCACCACACCTGCTAATTTTTGTAAATTTAGTAGAGACGGGGTTTCAACATGTTGGCCAGGCTGGTCTCGAACTCCTGACCTTAGGTGATCCACCCACCTTGGCCTCCCAAAGTGCTAGGATTACAGGCATGAGCCACCGTGCCTGGCCATGTTGTTTGTTTTAATTAGCTCTGCCCAACTGTCCTCCCAAATGGTTGCCCCAGTGCTTACTCCCACCCACAGCATCTGCCTAGGACCCATTGCTCCATACTCTTCAAGACAGTTCAGATTAAAAAATAAATTGTAACATCCCACATCTACAGAAAAGCAGACAAATCTTATTGAATGACAGACCTCTGTGTTATCTCAAAGTGAGCTCACCCTTGTGGGTTGTTTTTTTTTAATATAGAAAAGTTATGTGTTTTTGTTTGTGTTCTAGTGAAAGTTCTTTTTTAGATATCCTTTAATTGGTTTATATAAGATTTTGTGTGGAATGTAGCAGTGATACCTATAAATTAAACCTAAGACAGATGGAGAACTTTGGAGTGAAGGGCAGTGTGATTTTCATAAGACTTGCATTGTTGTACATTTCTGAATACCTTTGGGACCAGATCTGGTCATTGTGAAACAAAAGTTTCCTTTAGCAGCTGCCTGCAGTAACATTAGGTATTCTTGAATGAATGGACCAATGGAAACATCTTTGTAGTTTCTGCTTCAGGCAAATGTTTTTTGCCCTAAATGTGGTTAGGAAGAATGAAGCCCTTCATCCTGCTTTTTGCCTGATTATAGCTGTAGGAGGTCACCTGTTCTCAGAGGATGTGAGGACTGTGAACAGAAGGGTCTTGTGTTGCTTCAGAGGAATCAGTATCAGTCCCTTTCAGAAGCTCTCCTAGGATAGAAAGGCATTAGGGTGAAATCACCCTACCCCGCTCCTTACCACCTTGTCTGAGTCTCTGCTCCCTATCTCCTTCTTCCTTTTTGCTTTGGTGGTACTGAGAGGATGACATGATGGGTGCTAATTCTCTCTACAGGCCTTTCTGACAATCTACTCTCACTATCCCCCCAGTGCACAGAAGACAAACCAGACTGTGGACTGTGTTTGATTCCTGGGCCCCATCTTAAAGGCCTTATTTTAATGTTTTCGTTCTCATATTTTAGAATTTGTTTGCCAAGGTTTTCAAAGGAGTTTAGAAACTGGGGAGAGGGCTGCAGCAGTTTGCTGATGTTTAAAGTTAGCTAAAACTTTCTTTTCAGAGTCATGATTTAATTTTATATCCAGTGACGAGTTCCCTGTAGTGACTGGGAGCAGTCCTCAGCCTTGATTGGCCAGTGACAGCCTAGAGTACAATTAATATTAGGAATGTTTATTTGGGGAAACTAAAATTTACATCAAATCTGTCAGAGGTGTTTGGATCTATAAAATACTGGAGGGAAGGCCAAAAGACCACATTCTTCTTCTTCTTCTTTTTCTTTTGAGACCATACCTTGCTCTGTTACCCAGCCTGCAGTGCAGTGACACGATCTTGGCTCACTGTGGCATCTGTCTCCCAGATTCAAGTGATTCTTCTGCCTCAGCCTCCTGAGTAGCTGGGATTACAGGCGTGTGTCACCACACCTGGGTAATTTTTGTAATTTTAAGAGACAGAGTTTTACCATATTGGTCGGGCTGGTCTCAAACTCTTGGCCTCAAGTGATCCACCCAGCCTCCCAAAGTGCTGGGATTATAGGCATGAGCCACTGTGCCTGGCTAAGACCACATCCTTCTATTGAATGTTCCTCCTACCATGTTTTCTTTTTTCTTTCAACTAATCATCTACTGTGACTGTTGATGTCTGTAGCTGCTTTCTTATTTCCAGTTTTATAGCTGTAAATTTCTCTGTCTTCCTAAGATACAAGGTAAATTTCTCTTGCTGATATTTGTGTCATGGTGGTTTTGGAAAGTAAGTGGTGTGGATGACTGCCCAGAATGCAACAGAACACAAAAGCATTCTCTGCCCAGGACACATCACCAAATAGATACAAACTCATCTCTTATTGAGTGAAATAGCTTCCTCTTTGGCAGCAAGAATAATTTTCTTGGTGCCATATTTTTCAATTGCCTTCTCTTAAAGCCAGCAGCTATTGCAGACTTGGCATTCCCAGGACCCAGTTAAGGGAAAGTGACGTGTAGAGGAGGTATCAGATGGGTCTGGATATAGAAAAAGCAGCTGGTTCAAAACCCTATGGGCTGCCTTTCTGTGATATAGTTATTCACACTTGGGTTAGATAAGGCACAGAGTCCTCCTACACTGGTGCGGAAATGAAGCAGACAGTCTGGCTCGTTGGGCAGCCTAGACTCCTCCAGACTCTATGCTTGCCTTCCCTAGGGAGTGACTGGCAGATCTTAGAATTCAGACCTCAGTGGTTGCTAGCCAGCACTCTCACATTGGTTGGTCCTTCTCTCTGCATCTTTGATTCCTTAGAGATAAATAAACAAGCATTGACTCTCCTTTGACACGTGCTTGGATCAGACAACTGCATGAGCCGCTTTTCTCTTCCTACTTCTGCTTAGTCCTCTGAGCACCTGCATCTGCTTTTGTTTGAACTCTTTTTTTTTTGAGACAGTCTCTCTCTGTTGCCCAGGCTGGAGTGCAGTGGCATGATCTCAGCTCATTGCAACCTCCGCCTTCCAGGTTCAAATAATTCTCCTGCCTTAGCCTCCCAAGTATCTGAGATTACAGGCACCAGCTACCACGCCTGACTAATTTTTGTATTTTTTTTTTTTTTTTTGAGATGAAGTTTCGCTTTTGTTGCCTAGGCTGGAGTACAATGGCATGGGTTCAGCTCACTGCAACCTCCACCTCCCCAATTCAAGCAGTTCTCCTGCCTCAGCCTCCCAAGTAGCTGAAATTACAGGCGTGCACCACAACGCCCAGCTAATTTTTTGTATTATTATTAAAGACGGTGTTTCACTATGTTGGCCAGGCTGGTCTTGAACTCCTGACCTCAGGTGATCTACCTGCCTCGGCCTCCCAAAGTGCTGGGATTATAGGTGTGAGCCACCACGCCTGGCCTAATTTTTGTATTTTTAGTAGAGACGGGGTTTCACCATGTTGGCTAGGCTGGCCTCGAACTGGTCTCAAGTGATCTGCCCATTTTGGCCTTCCAAAGTGCTGGGATTACAGGTGTGAGCCACTGTGCCCAGCCTGATTGTTTACAGATCAACAAGCATTGACTCTCCTTTGACACATGCTTGGATCAGATAACTACACCAGCCTCCTTTCTCCTCCCACTTCTGCCCGGTCCTCCAAGCACCTGCTTTTCTTATTTGAACTCTTCTTTCCTTTTCTTTGAAAACCTAACAGATGCTAGACAGGCCATTTTCCACATTGGTGGTTATTAAGCAAGACTTGCACATTTGTTTGTTGCTGGTTTAGGTTTTTATTTCAGAGTTCACAGAATTAACTTTCTTTTTCTCTGATCCCTTTCAGAGTAAATGTGTCAAATACTGGCCTGATGAGTATGCTCTCAAAGAATATGGGGTCATGCGTGTTAGGAACGTCAAAGAAAGTGCTGCTCATGACTATACGCTAAGAGAACTTAAACTTTCAAAGGTTGGACAAGTAAGTATATTGTCGTATTCTAGAGACTTTGGGAACTGCTGATGGTATGTAGTAATTCAGGGTCTCGCAGTTACTCATGTTTGCATACATTCATGCATTCGCTCACTCATTGATTCAGTAGCCATATATTGGATTCCTTCTATGTGCCAGATACAGTTTAGGCAGTACTGGTACCCTGTCAACAAGGCAGGTGGTGTTCCTGCCCTTACCGAGCCTAGGGAAGGGCAGGATGGAAGATTTAAAAACAAATAACTGGCCAGGCGCTGAGGCTTATGCTTGTAATCCCAGCACTTTGGGAGGCTGAGGCAGGTCGATCGTTTGAGCCCAGGAGTTCAAGACCAGCCCTGGGTGGGAGATTGGGTTGGGGTGACCTGAGTGGTTGTAAGGCCTGTTAGGAGGCCTCTGCAGGAGCCTAGGTTGATGGCCTCCTCTCCAAGTATCCACAGACTTCACAGGTTGTTCTTTTTTGTTCCTTCCTTTGGAAAGGAATATTATGTAAGATGGCAGAATAAACTGGAAGAGAAGCAGTGGACGTGAGAATTGCTGGGGGTGAAGTCTGCAGGGCGTGAGGATTGTTTGGCCTTTGGAGGAGGAAGAGGGATTCAAGACACAATGTAGAGGTTTGAGTCTGAGTGGACAGTGGTGCTGTGGCACACACCACAAAAGCTGGAAGGAGAACTGATGTGGGCAGTGATTTGTTTTCTTCTGGATGTGTTCAGCTGGGCATCTGAACAGTCATGTGGACACTCATCTATTCATTCAGAGATATTTGTTCAATGACCTCTTGGTTCCTGGCACCATGCTGCTTGCTGGAGATTGAGCTGGGGAACAAAGCAGATGGAATCCCTGCACTCCCAAGTGTACACTGTACTGGCCACTAATCAACCAGCCCAGTAATTGCACATATAAATATATCATTACAAACTGTAATCAAGGCTAGAAAGAAAAAATGCAGGAGTTTAGGGTTCATTTAGAGGGGGAAAGGACTTTTTTTAAACAGAGCCTTGCTCTGTCACTTCGACTGGAATGCGCTGGTGCAGCCACGGCTAACTGCAGCCTCAACCTCGTAAGCTGAAGTGATCCTCTTGCCTCAGCCTCCCATGTAGCTGGGGACTACAGCTTGTGACACCATGCCCACCCAAGTTTCAAATTTTTTGTAGAGATGGGTATCTCATTATGTTGTCCAGGCTGGTCTTGAACTCCTGGGGTAAGTGATCCCCCTGCCACAAGTAGCCTCCCAAAGTGCTGGGATTATAGGCATGAGCCAGTGCACCTGGCCAAAGGAAAGGTGTTTTTTTTTTTTTTTTTTTGAGATGGAGTCTCGCTCTGTCACTCAGGCTGGAGTACAGTGGCGTGATCTTGGCTTACTGCAACCTCTGCCTCCTGAGTTCAAGTGATTATCCTGCCTCAGCCTCCTGAGTAGCTGGGGTTACAGGCGTGCGCCACTGTCCTGGCTTATTTTTGTATATTTAGTAGGGATGGAGTTTCACCATGTTGGTCATGCTGGTCTCAAACTCCTGACCTTGTGATCTGCCTGCCTTGGCCTCCCAAAGTGCTGGGATTACAGGCATGAGCCACCGCGCCCAGCATGCCCAGCTGAAAGGGAAGTTCTTAAGGCATGGGAAACAATGTGTTTGAGTTGGCAAAGGAGGTTGGGGGGAGGTTATCCTAAGTGTAGTAAGCAGCCATAGTTGGATTTAAGCTTTTAAGAGATTCCCCTCCACCCTGTAGAGACTGGAGTGAGCAGGAGTGGGTCTAGGGATTAGGACCGATTAGGAGATACTGCAGTTGTCAGAGTGAAAGATGACAGGGCTTGAACTAGGCCAGTGGCAGGGGTGCCAGAAAGAAGAGGACCCAGTAGAGCAAACTGGAGGCAGATAGGCAGGGATTTAATGACGGAGTGTACCAAGGGTGAGGCTGGCATGCAGAATGACTGGTAGTTTTCAAGCCTGAGAAGGCAGGGTGGAGGGCAGTGGACTTGAGGAAGCTGGAAGGATCAAGGACCTCTTTGTGGACACACTAAGTCTGAGATGCCTTGGGCACATTGAAGTGGAGCTGTCAGGGAGGCAAGGGTGGAGGTGGGATGAGGAGGGGAGGTGGGACGCAGAGCATTGTGGATGGAGTTTTTGCTTGATGGAGGGACATTTTTTCCTGTGGCAACAGAAGGGCAAGAGAAGGTGGCCACAGATGCTGGTAGGTGAGCTGAGAGCGATTATTATCCCCATCCTCTCTGAAGCTTGAGGCAAGGCAATCAACAGACAGTCAAAGGGAATAAGAAGAGATATTTGAATATTTGAAGAAAGGGAGAAAAGTATGAAATCATAATTGTGTAGCAGGGCAAGAAGTCCAGAAATTTCTGTGCTGTGCCAAGTGCCCAGTTGAGGTGGTGAACATGAAAATGTACTGATACCCATCACCTGGTTTTTCTCCAAGGACACTTGGCTCCTAGGGCACAAAACAGAAAGTACGTGGTTCGCCCAGGCCTGGGATTTGCGTAGGTGCAGTGGATGGAGAGGAGGTCAGGGAGTGGAGGCACACAGTAGAAAGTGACTGTCCCCACAGCATGGGGACTCCTGGCTGGATGAGGGGGACAGGGGCAGGAGGAGACAGGTGGAAAGTGGAGGAAGGGCTCAGTGGTCTGGAGGCTACAGGAAGTGACAGGGAGACTAGAAGGAGCTGGGAGCCAGTGTAGTTGTGGCCCAGGGTAGGATGTTTGGATTTCTGATGTCAGAGAGGGTGCAGTCCTACTGATGACGGGGAGGGGCAGAGGCTGAAGCTATGGTAGAGATTGTGAGAGGAACTGGAACAATGTAGCTGTCAAGTAGAAATGGGGGACTGGGCGCCGTGGGTCATGCCTGTGATCCCAGCACTTTGGGAGGCTGAGGCAAGAGATCACATTAGCTCAGGAGTTCAGGGTTGCAGTGAGCTGTGATTGTGCCACTGCACCCCAGCCTTGACAACAGAGTGAGACTCTGTCTCTTAAAAAAAAGAAGAAGAAGAGGAAGAAAGAAAAAATTGTCCTATTAAATCCCTTTTAAAAATGACACTTAAGGCTGGGCGAAGTGGCTCATGCCTGTAATCCCTGCACTTTGGGAGGCCAAGGCAGGCAGATCACTTGAGGTCAGGAGTACAAGACCAGCCTGGCCAACATGGTGAAACCCTGTCTCTACTGAAAATAGAAAAATTAGCTGGATGTAGTGGCACACACCTGTAGTCCCAGCTACTTGGGAGACTGAGGCACAATAATCTCTTGAACCCAGGATGTGGAGGTTACAATGAGCTAAGGCCACTGCACACCAGCCTGGATGACAGAGTGAGACTCTATCTCAAAAAAAAAGTTACTTAGCTTAGATTGTCTCCATACATATAGGAAGAAGATAAAGCAATGAATTGTGCTGCTACAGTTACGTAATCTGGACAGACCCAGAAACATGATACTTTTCGGTCTTCTGTAGTCTTGGTGCTATTGTTGATCTTTATTAATTATCTTTATTCTCAAAATAGCTGCAATGTGCTGAATCTCTTACTGTTTGCTGGGCAGAGGCTGAGTGTTTCAGCGAGCTCGAGTCCTTACAATTGCATTTTGAGAGAGAGAGAGATTATTATTCCCACTTTACAAGGGAAGAAATTGAGGTTTAGACATATCCAAGGGCCACATGAGTGTGGATGCCTGGAATTGGAGCCTAAATCTAGTCATCTGATGGCAAAGCCTGTTTTCTTATCTTCTTTGCATTAAATTCAAGTTTAATATAGAACAATACTGGCTAGGCTTGGTGGCTCAGCACTTTGGGAGGTTGAGGCAGGCAGATCACCTGAGGTCAGGAGTTCGAGATCAGCCTTGCCAACATGGCAAAACCCCATCTCTACTAAAAATACAAAAATTAGCTGGGCGTGCTGGCATGTGCCTGTAATCCCAGTTACTTGGGAGGCTGAGCCAGGAGAATTGCTTGAACCCGGGAGGCAGAGGTTGCAGTGAGCCAAGATGGCACCACTGCACTCCAGCCTGGGCAACAGGGCAAGACTCTGTCTCGGAAAAAAAAAAAGTGTATGTTTATATGGTGGGGAAGTTTGGGTATAAAAAGACAACCAAGAGGAATGAATGTCTTAAGCGAATGGCTGTGTCCTCATCTGCTTTCTCCCCTGCTGGGAGGAAAGACCGGGGTCCCTAGAGGTCTCAGTTACCTCCAGAGCTGAGCACCACAGGGATACAGAGGAACAGGGATGTTACCTGTCACTGATGATTCAGAGAGATGATTCAGGGTGTAGTTACCTGAAAGAATGAATTACCATGCCAGACATCTTGGTTCTTATGACAGAGGCAAAGGTTGCCTCCAGGTTTGCCCAAATTGAGACGAGTTCTGGGAACCTCATGAAGAGGACTTTTCAGTGGAACATGGGGAGATTCTCTTCTTCAGTGGCTCACACTGGATTTAGGAAAGCTCAGAACTGGATGATTCCTCAACCTCTTGATTTATTTAATTCTTTTCTGGTTTTTCTTGGCTCTACTCCAGGGGAATACGGAGAGAACGGTCTGGCAATACCACTTTCGGACCTGGCCGGACCACGGAGTGCCCAGTGACCCTGGGGGTGTGCTGGACTTCCTGGAGGAGGTGCACCATAAGCAGGAGAGCATCATGGATGCAGGGCCGGTCGTGGTGCACTGCAGGTGACAGCCCCTGCCACCCCTCTATGCCACAGCCTGTCCCTGTCTCCTGGCGCCAAGGGCTTGCTTTTATCTACCCACCCCTCAGCTCTTTAACTGTAGGAAGAATTTAATATCTGTTTGAGGCATAGAGCACCTGCATTGAGGGACATTTTGATCCCAAGGTGTATTTCTTCTAGGTTCCACAGCACTGCCATTGGCTGTGGGCATTGCAACATGCTCAGTTAAAACTGCAAGGATTAAGTCAGCATTCTCTCTGAGACTACTAGAAGTTGTGCATTAAACAACTTCATCCTGGCTCTGCAGATTCTCCTCATTCTTTGTGATGTTTGCTCTGTAGGTGTTGACTGCTGTGTAGATATCGAGGTAGTGGGGGTGTGGTGGACATAGACCTGATTCTTGAGGATCCCTTAAGTCATTCTTACTTTTTTTTCTAATATAGTAATTTAGGATTCATCTCTTTGTGAGTCTGTTCTCTTTGTGTGTGTGTGTGTATGTGTGTGTGTGTGTGTGTGTGTGTGTGTGTGTGTGTGTATGTATGTATGTTTTGTTGTTTGTTTCATGTTTTTTTTGTGTGTGTCTGTGAGATAGAGCCTTGCTCTGTCGCCCAGGTTAGAGTACAGTGGTGCCATCTTGGCTCACTGTAGCCTCCGCCTCCTGGGTTCAGGCTATTCTCCTGCCTCAGCCTCCCAAGTAGCTGGGATTACAGGTGCCCGCCACCTCACCTGGCTAATTTTTGTATTTTAGTAGAGACGAGGTTTTGCCGTGTTGGGCCAGGCTGAATGCTTGACCTCAGGTGATCTGCCCACCTCTGGCTCCCAAAGTGTTGGGATTACAGGCGTGAGCCACCACGCCCAGCGATTCTGTTCTCTTCTACCATAAATATATTTCTCCCCTAGCACTATACTTGTTTGCTTCACAAGATTCCAGCCGCTTTCCACCAAGGCCTTTGATGGAAGCTGTGCTCCTCTGTAATGAGTCTGTAGGTTGCTGATCTCCAGTTTGGGCTTCATGATTACATTGGGGAACATTGAGTTTCCTAAATCTCATTCATTTCTTGGGCAAGTAGATATATGTGAAACTTTTTATTTGTCCAGTTGTTAAAAAGGCTACCATTTATTCAACCAGTCTCTGAGCCAATGTTTTTTTTTTTTTTTTTTTTTAATTTTTTAAATTATTACTTCTCTTTTAATGATTTTATTTATTTATTTTTTGAGAAGAGTCTTGCTCTGTGACCCAGTCTGGAGTGCAGTGGCACGATCTCAGTGTACTGTAACCTCTGCCTCCTGGGTTCAAGCAATTCTCATGTCTCAGCCTCCCAAATAGCTGGGATTACAGGTGCACGACAACATGCCTGGCTGATTTTTGTATTTTTAGTAGAGATGAAGTTTTGCCATGTTGGCCAGGCTGGTCTTGAACTCCTGGCCTCAAGTAATCCTCCTGCCTCAGCCTCCCAGAGTGCTGGGATTTCAGACGTGATCCACTGTGCTGGGCCCTCTTTCAATAACTTTGATGTATTTTTTTGTATATGATTGCTGTTTGATTCTGTACACCTACCACTCTGTATGGTATGTGCTGTTGTCCCCATTTCACAGATGAGGAAACCGAGGGTCAGAGAGGTTAAGGGACTTGCCACAGGCATGTTGTACTGGAGAAGTTGAACTCCAAGAGCAGGTTTGGGCTGGCTCCAAAGCCCTATGCTTTTTGCCAGCATATTTTCAGACATAAATAGACAATTTTATAAATAGGTCCCAAGAATAGACATTGTTTCTGTTAATATTAATGGCTTGGTTTTGAGTCTGAAACCCCCATGAATGATTCCATTGTCCCTGCTTTTTGTCTTTCTGCTTGCAGTGCTGGAATTGGCCGGACAGGGACGTTCATTGTGATTGATATTCTTATTGACATCATCAGAGAGAAAGGTGGGTCATCTGGAGGGCAAGAAGCAACAGTCTCTGTTTTTAGTTTATGGAAGGAAAGTGCTCATGGAAACAGCTTAGGGAAGAGATGTTGAATGGGAAAAATTTTTCACAAAAATCTGGGCTGAAGACTTCAGCATGTCTGCCTAAGGACAGAAGTGACACTCTTTGAGCTTTTGGCATAAAATGAAGCCTAGGAGCTGCAGAACCCAGTGCCATGGCCTTTTGTTGCATACACAGTGGTGGTCTCTATTCAGACACCTGACCTTCTTTACAGTATGGGGTGATGTGTTGGAAAGTTAGGAAATCCTGACCTCTGCCACTTTATCATTTACATAATCTTCTGGGATCATTGCTATTGGTCAGAAGTTCAATGCTGTCACCATTGCAACATGTTCAGTTAAAACAGCAAAGACTAAATCAGCGTTCCCTCTGCGTCTGTCTACTAAAAGTTATGCATTAAACAAATTCATCCTGGCTCTGCAGTTTCTCTTTATTCTTCATGATGTTTCCTTCGTAGGTGTTGACTGCGACATTGATGTTCCCAAAACCATCCAGATGGTGCGATCTCAGAGGTCAGGGATGGTCCAGACAGAAGCACAGTACCGATTTATCTATATGGCGGTCCAGCATTATATTGAAACACTACAGCGCAGGATTGAAGAAGAGCAGGTACCAGCCTGAGGGCTGGCATGTGGATTCTCATTCTCTTTCTAGGCCTCTTGGATATGCTTTCCTTTTGAGCAGGAGGACAGGCTGTTGATAGTCAACTGTTTGATTTGGGAATTGGAAACAAACTCCCAACTAAGAGGGCCTCTGGAAACTTAATTATTCCCTACTTCTCATCTCTGGTGTTTCACTCCAGAGGAGCTTAGGGAAGGGCACCATTCTATCAGCCTGGCCTGCCAGATTGAAGAACTGCCATGCAGAAAAGTTGTGATGTTCCCAGGCTTATGTGGCAAACATAGAACTCAAAGCCTTAAAGTTTCTATCTTGTTCCAGCTTTGATCCATGCCGTGTTTATCCTGATTCCATCCCTTAAAACGAATGCCTCACTCTTAATAGCGCATGGCAGTTTGAACCACTAATTTGGTCGGGTTGGAAACAGTGAAATTTCAATTTTAATAAGCTGCGCATAATGAAGAGGAATGTGGAGTTGGAGCTTTTCCATCGGAAGCTATTCATAACAGGCACAAAGCTGAGTTAATTAGGAATATGCTGAGATGAAGGAAACGAGGAGAACTGCTCTTTTGGGGGCTGTGCTTATCTCTCCCACCCCTCAACCCCATTGCCATGCTGCAGATGGGGTAGTGTCTAAACATCCGTGGCAATTGCCTGCATTACTCTGCTTGTTGCCTTCCAGAGAACTCAGCTTCTCTAAATGGGAACTGAGCTCTTTTCAGAATGGGACCTGCCACCAATATTTGAAAGATTTCTAGTCTAGCAGAATAGCAGCCACGTTATCAAAGTCTGGTTGGCCAAAGTAAGGTACCTGCTAATTAGTTTAGTAGGTTTTCAGTCCATGCAGACATATGGGATTGTTTTATTGTACAGTAGACATCTTTAGAAACAGTGTATTTATAGAAATGTAAAATAATTAAATGACAAATAACAAGCTACCAATTTTGAACTTTCAGTGCTTTAAATCTGAATTGTATTAAGGGGTATGAAATATTTAGACGGTTACTATAAGTTATTTTATATGTGTCTTCCATGATACTTAATTTGGCCCAGGAATAGTTAGGCAGAAAGTTGCCCAAAGAGAAGGATTTCCTAATAAATACAAAGAGAATGTAGCATAATTGCTACAAGTTGGAGCATGTTCAGGAATGTCTTTTTTTTTTTTTTTGTGAGAGAGGTCTCTCTTTGTTGCCCAGGCTGGAGTGCAGTGGCACGATCATGGCCCACTGCAGCCTCAATCTCCCGGGCTTAAGCGATCCTCCCACATAAGCCTCCCAAGTAGCTGGGACTGCAGGCATGCGCCACCACACCCAGCTAATTTTCATATTTTTTGTAGTGTCAGGGTTTCGCCATGTTGTCCAGGCTGGTCTTAATCGCTTAGGCTCAAGCAATGCTCCTGCCTCAGCCTCTCTGAATAGTTAGTTAGGACTACAAGTTGGTGGCACCATACCCGGCTAATTTTTTTATCTTTATTTTGTAGAGATGAGGGCTCACTATGTTGCCCAGGCTAGTCTTGAACTCCTGGGCTCAAACAACTCTCACACCTTGGGTTCCCAAAGTGCTGAGACTATAGGTGTGAGCCACTGAGCCCAGTGACCTCTGGGTTTTTAAAAATGTGTAGGCTTTGATTATTTACTTTTTCAAATGAATCCTGCATTATATAGTTTTCTGCATTGTGTGGTTTGAATCAACCTGGGAACTGGCTGCCTGGCTGATTGTGGTAAAGTAAGAAGTACTTAATTTAGTAGGAGGTTTAAATGGCAGACATAACATTAAACCCACCTGATTTATAAATGAAGCCAAAGAACAAAACTCATTCAGGATAATTGGTTCTAAAATACAGTCATTTCTAAAATTATGAAGTGTTCAGGACCTTTGGGAGTGAAAAAATTTGCTAAAGAGGGATCAGTGAAAAAAAGGAATGATGGGTAAAGAGCCATGGGGAAGGAAGAGAAGCAACAGCACAAGGAGGGAAGAATATAAAATCAGATGTGAGAATCCAGGGGAAAGTACAGACGAAGCAAGATTCAGAAGGTTCTCAAGTTTTTATAAACAGTTCTCTTGCTCTGCCAGTTCCTTGGAGGTAGACTTTTTTGCTAACTTCCAATTACAGTAGTGAAAAAAACTCCTCAAATTTGCAAAAGCAGTCTGTGGAATTTTCTTTACCCAGCTTTCCTGGCTGTTAACTTTTTAGCACACTTAACTTTATCATTCATTTATTATCTCTGTTTAAAATTTTTAAAAAACGTAAATTTTAAAAAGTGAAATGTTTGTTGGTTACAAACATTTATACCTCTTTGTCTCTAAATATCATTTCATTTTAAAAAGTAAACAATCTAAGCCTACACATTCTAAAATGTGTATATTTTCTAAAAATAAGGGCATTCTTTTACATAACCAGTGTTACAATTATTTGATACAATGATCAAAATCAGGAAACTAACATTGATATAATATTATTACCTATCTAACCTACAGACCATATTCAAATTTTGCCAGTTTGTCCTCCTAGTATCTTTCATGGGTCCAGGGTCACACAGTGGAATTAGTTATAATGCATCTTTTTTCTTTTTTTCGAGACAGGGTCTCACTCTGTTGCCCAGGCTGGAGTGCAGTGGTGCGATTTTGGCTCACAGCAGTCTTGACCTCCTTGGGCTCAGAGGATTCCCCCACCTCAGCTTCCCAAGTAGCTGAGACCACAGGCGTGCACCACCATGCCTGATTAATTTTTGTGTTTTCCGTAGAGCTGGAGTCTCACCGTGTTGCCCCAGCTGGCCTTGAACTCCTGGACTCAAGTGACCCTCCCACCTTGGCCTCCCAAAGCGCCGGGATTATAGGTGTGAGCCACCACACTCGGCCAGTTGTTAGTATATTTAGTCTCTTTAATCTGGAACAGTTTTTCAGTCATTCTTTATTTTTTGTGACCTGGATGTTTTTGAAAAGTTTAGGCCAGCTGTTTAGTAGAATGCCTCTCAATTTGGATTTGTCCAATGTTTTCTCTTGACTATATTCCAGTCTTGCATTTTTGGCCAGACTTTCACAGAACTGTTGTTCTGTAATCTTCTTAGTACATCACATCAGGTGCACACTATTGATCTAATTCATTACTACTGGTGTTGACTTTGATCACTTGAATAATGTGGTGTCTGTCAAATTTGTCTACCATGAAGTTACTATTTTTCCCTTTTAAGTTAATCTCTTGTCCATAAAGTTTATTCTGTCTGTTTAAAATTTTAAAAAGTGAAATGTTTGTTGGTTACAAATATTTATACCCCTTTGTCTCTAAATAAATTTTTTAAAAAATATTTCTCCCTTTTAAGTTAATATCTTGTGGGTAGATACTGGAGACTGTGTAAATTACCTATTTCTTTTTATTTTATTTTATTTTATTTTCTTTCTTTCTAAAGAAGAATAAATTACCTATTTCTCGTAATACTTTTTTGCCTACTAATTTTATATTCATTGATTAAATTCTTGACTAAAAAAAATTATTACTGTAGTATTTGCCAAATGGCAATTTTCTATTTCCATCATTGCCTTTCCTCCAGCTTTTAAAAGTGTGACAAAGAAAAATTATGTATAAAGTGTACAACATGCTATTGATATATGTATACTTTGTGAAATGATTATCACAATTGAGTTAAATAATGCATCTAACATCTCAGTTACTTTTTTTTTGTTTTTTTTTTTGAGATGGAGTCTTGCTCCCTCACCCAGGTTGGAGTGCAGTGGCACGATCTCAGCTCACTACAGCCTCCACCTCCCAGGTTCAAGGGATTCTCCTGCCTTAGTCTCCCCAGTAGCTGGGATTACAAGTGCCCACCACCACGCCTGGCTAATATTTGTATTTTTATTAGAGATGAGGTTTCACCACATTTGCCTTGAACTCCTAACCTCAAATGATCCACCTGCCTCGGCTTTCCAAAGTGCAGGGATTACATGTGTAAACCATCGCACCTGGCCACTCTTGGTAAATTTTAAGTATGTATTACATTTTTTTTTTTTTTTGAGGTAGAGTCTCACTTTGTCACCCAGGCTGGAATGCAGTGGCACGATCTTGGCTCACTGCAGCCTCCACCTTCTGGGTTCAGGTGATTCCCCCACCTAAGCCTCCCCAGTAGCTGGGACTAGAGGCATGTGCCACCATGCCAGGCTAATTGCTAATTTTTAGTAGAGCTGGGGTTTCACCATGTTAGCCAGGCTGGTCTCAGGTGATCTGCCTGACCTCAGGTGATCTGCCTGCCTTGGCCTCCCAAAGTGCTGGGATTACAGGCATGAACCACCACGCCCAGCCACATTACATTATTATTATTATTCATTTATTTTTTTCCGAGACAGAGTTTCGCTCTTACACCCAGGCCGGAGTTCAATGGCGTGATCTTGGCTCACTGCAACCTCTGCCTGCCAGGCTCAAGGGATTCTCCCGCCTCAGCCTCCTGAGTAGCTGGGATTACAGGTTCCCGCCGCCATGCCCAGATACTTGTTGTATTTATTTATTTTTTATTATTATTTATTTTTAAAAAGTATATATTTTTTTCTAAGATGGGGTTTCACCATGTTGGTCAGGCTGGTCCTAAACTTCCAAACTCAGGTGATCCGCCGGCCTTGGCCTCCAAAGTGCTTGGATTACAGGCGTGAGCCACCACGCCCGGCTTCTTGTATTTTTAGTAGAGGCAGGGTTTTGCCATTTTGGCCAGGCTGGTCTCAAACTCTTGACATCAGGTGATCCTCCCGGCCTTGGCCTTCCAAAGTGCTAGGATTACAACATTACATTATTAATAACTATAATCACCATGCTATACATTAGATCTCCAAAATGTATTCATCTTATATAACTTCAAGTTTGTACCTTTTCACGAACATCTCCCTGTTTCCCCACCCCCAACCCCTGGTAATCACTGCTTTAATTTCAGTGTTTATGAGTTTGACTGGTTTAGATTCCACATATAAATGAGATCAGGCAGTGATGCTAAGATCACTTAGCATAATGTCACCTATGTTGTTTCAAATGATAGGATTTTCTTCTTTTAAAAAATAATATTAATGCTGGGCACAGTTGCTCATGCCTGTAATCCCAACACTTTGGGAGGCCGAGGAGGCTGGATCACTTGAGGTCAGGAGTTCGAGACCGGCCTGGCCAACATGGTGAAACCCCATCTCTACTAAATATAGATAAAATTAGCCAGGTATGGTGGCGCATGCCTGTGATCCCAGCTACTTGGGAGGCTGAGGCAGGAGGATCAGTTGAACTCAGGAGACAGAGGTTGCAGTGAGCTGAGATCGTGCCACTGCACTCCAGCCTGGATGTTGATGTTGTCCCACTTGTTTATTTTTACTTTTGTTTCCTGTGCTTTTGGTATCAAATCCAAAAAACCATTGCCATGGCCATTGTCATGATGTTTTCCCTATATACTCTCTTCTAGAACTTTTTAGGTTCATCATTGCTTTTTCAATTTTTAGTTGGAGGCCTACTATAAGGAAGAGCTTTCCTTTCTCTCTTATTTATTTATTCATGTATATCAGAATGGGTACCTTACTATTATTTTTTTGTTGTTGCTTAAATGGACTTGAATTTGGCTGGTGGGAACCTTTTCAGATTGGGTACTCTGTCCTTTTGATCTGTTTCCATTTTCAAGCACTTCTTTAGACTTTAGAAGATGGTCTAGGGTCATCTTCTCCTTTCCCAGCCATTTTTGAAAGGAACCTGATTCTTTGTAGTGAAGAGTAGTATTTTGAAACCAAGAGCTGGGCACTGGGTGTGCTTGTTTTTGCTGGCACAGTATTCTTTGAATTGCTAATTAGCTAATCAGTTACTGCTCTATTTCAGTTCTGTCTCTAAAACCTCACATATGTGTACAGATGATCCCTGACTTACAATGATTTGGCTTATGATTTTTGACTTTATGATGGTTTGAGAGCAATACAGCCATTCTGTTTTTCACTTTTCATTCAATACTTTATTTTAAAATAGGTATTGTGAGATGATATTGCCCACCTATAGACTAATGTAAATGTTCTGAGCACGTTTAAAGTAGACTAGGCTAAGCTGTGGAGTTTGGTAGATTAGATACATTAAATGCATTTTGACTACTGGTAATTTCAACTTATGATGAGTTTATTGGGATATATCTTCATAAAGTGGAGGAACATTATAAATATCTCTGTATAGTAGAGTGAGTTCCTTATACCCTTCATCTAGTTTCCACTAAACATGTTACCTAACCATGATACATTTATCAAAACTAAAATATTAACATCAAAACATTGCTATTAACTGAACTCTAGAGTTTAATTGAATTTTGCCAGTTTTCCAATGAATATCCTTTTTCTGTTCTAGGATCCAATTCATGATCACACATGGAGTTTGGTCACTTGTCTCCGTTGTCTTCTTCAATATGTGACAGTTTCTTAGGCTTTCCTTGTTTTTCATGACCTTGGCAATTTTTAAGAGTACTGGTCAGATATCCTGTAGAATATCCCTCAATTTGTGTTTAATCTTATGTTTTCTCATGATTAGAGTTGAGTAATGGATTTTTGGGAAGAATACCACAGAAGTATATTGTTAAGTGTTCTCATCACTTGGAGGTAAATGTTATCAACATGGCCTGGTGATGTTAAACTTGTCACTTGGTTTACATAGTATCTGCTAGATTTCTCTCACTGTATAATCACAGAGCCTCCATAACTTATGATGGGGTTACAGCCTGATAAGCCCATCATAAATTGAAAATATCGTTAGTCAAAAATGCATTTAATGCACCTAACCTACTAAACATCACAGCTTATCCTAACCTGCCCTAAATGTACTCAGGACACTTATATTAGCCTACAGCTGGGCAAAATCATCTAATGCAAAGCCTATTTTATAATAAAGTGTTGCATATCTCACATAATGTGTTGAATACTATACTCAGAATGAAAAACAGAATGGTTGTATTGCTTTTGCACCATCGTAAAGTCAGAAAACCATAAGGCAAACCATCATGAAGTTGGGGACTGCTCAAACTTTTTACCCCTTTCCCTGTTCTATTCTTTGGAAGTGAGTCATTTAGTTCAGACCGTACTCAAGAGGAGGGAAATAAAGTTCCATCAATTGGAGCTTAATTGAAACTGGAATGGCTAGTTTCTACATAAATTATTTAGAGTCCTTTTGTAAGAAAGATTTGTTCCTTCCCTCCATTTATTTATTCCATTTATGTTGATACAGACGCATGTATATTTATTTTATACTTTGGGCTAGAATCTATTTTTCTTGCTCAAATTGTTACAGCTTTGGCCATTGGGAGCTTCTTCAGACTGGCTTCTGTGTCCTTTGACATGTCCCCATCCTCTTGTTTCTGAGTACTTCTCTACTTTGGCATTACAAAAGATGTTCCAGGCTCATCTTATAGTTTTCCCTGCTACAGCCCTAGAATCATCCATTTTTCTATGGAGCCCTCGTTCCTTTTACTGGAAACTGGGATTTGGAAACCAATCTGGGTGCTGGATATGCTCATTGCTACTGGGAATCGCTGCTTCTACGCCCTGTCAGCAGATAGAGCTAGAAAATATATGGCTGTATATGAATACATGATTGACATATATCTATAATTGCTTTCTGTATCTGGCCATCTGTATACATGTTAAGCTAAACATGAGTTCATACTGACATCTCAGACTCTAATCCATTGCTGCAGGGCTTGTTCTTGCCTTCCTCTTGCATATTTCTAACTTCCTTCTCTAATAGGGAGAAACCCCAGTCTCATTGTTTCCAACCTGTCTACTCATTTGTTCAACTCTGGTATAGGTATAGAGTGGTTTCAGAATTGCTAACCTATACCCCTGTGAGAATCGTATTTGCCAACTGGGCATTTCTTCTTTGAAGGAAATACATACCCCACAGGAAGTGTCTCTACGCTTCAGCATACACAGATCTGAACAGTGTTCTGAGTGAATCACATTGCAGGACAGAAATTACTTTTAAAAATTCCATAATGGGCCCATTGCGGTGGCTCAGGCCTATAATCCCAGCACTTTGGGAGGCTGAGGTGAACGGATTACCTGAGGTCAGGAGTTTGAGACCAGCCTGGCCAACATGGTGAAACCCTGTCACTACTGAAAATACAAAATTAGCTGGGCTTGTTGGTGCATGCCTGTAATCTCAGGTGCTCGGGAGGCTGAGGCAGGAGAATTGCTTGAACCCAGGAGGCGGAGGTTGTGGTGAGCTGAGATTGCATCGCTGCACTCAAGCCTGGGTGACAGAGGGAGATTCTGTCTCAAAAAAAAAAAAAAAAA
>NW_022436942.1:70588264-70637443 GCF_009761245.1 Sapajus apella
AAAAAAAAAAAAAAAAAAGAAAAAAAAATTCCATAATGACAGCAGAGCTGGAATAGAAATGGGATCTCACAGGCTAAATTTAAGTTGTTGCAACTTTAAACGAAGCAAGATTTAAACTGGCCTTGTGTGGCACTTACCATTCAGCTGCTCATATTTTATTAAATACTTTCTTTTTGTTTAATGTCAGTCCTTTGAGAAATATTTGAGTGCCTTTTCTATCCTAGACATTGATTAGATGCTGACGTTGTAACAGTGAAGAAGATAGCCATGGCTTTTGCCTCATGGAACAGACGTTTTACCAGATGTAAAATTTGAGTTGACATGAGACCATGCCCCCATGTGCCCTATCTGCTTCCCTAGACTTGTGTTTCTTCACACAGCTCCCTTCATCTCCTTGGTCCAGTGAAAAGGTTTTTTCATACTTCTTCATTAATTCCTGCACTAATTAAAGTAGGCTATAGTGTGTGCCAGGCACTGGGAATATACGTGTTCCTGAAATGGAAATAAATCCAGTATGGCTGGAGGAGAAGGACTTGAGGGGCAAGGTGGAGTGTGATGGGGGGATTGGAAAAGTAAGCTGAGACCAGATTTTTTAGTTTGGAGGGAGAGGTGGGGCTTGTAGGCCATATTATGGATTTCAGACTTTATTTGGAGGGAAATGGAAATCATTGGGGATTCTGAAGCAGGGAAGTGACATACAAAGATCCTTATATTAGGCTGGATGTGGTGTATCATGCCTGTAATTCCAGCACTTTGGGAGGCTGAAGTGGGTAGATTGCCTGAGGCCCAGAGTTAGAGACTAGCCTGGGCAGCATGGTGAAACCCTGTTGCCAAAAATACAAAAATTACGTGGGCTTGCTGGCTTGCACCTGTAGTCCCAGCTACTTGGGAGGCTGAGGCATGAGAATCACTTGAACCTGGGAGGCAGAGATCGCAGTGAGTTGAGATCACACTACTGCCTGGATGACAGAGTGAGACTTTGGCTCCCAAAAAAAAAAAAAAAAAAATCCTCTTTTTTGAAAGAGGACCCTGGCTTGAGGGTGAAGAATAGGTGGGCACCAGGCTTGAGCAGCTGCAGGGGCCAGTGTGGAGCTGCTGCGGTGGTGTACGTGAGAACCCATCATAGTTTGGTCAGGGTGGTAGGTGGGGCTGACAGTGAGCATGGAACAAAGTAGAACCAGCAAGATTTCATGATTGGATGGTGGAAAGAATCATGGTGTTTATAGTGTTCAAATGTGAACCCAGAGCGCACTGGACAAGTAGTCCAGGCTGCTGTGTAACCAAGGCAAGGGTTTTCATTTTACCCACTCTTCCTGCTCTTGGCCTTTGGATTTTTTGTAATTTAAGGTTTATGAATGTAATTAGAGGTACTTCACATGGAAAGATACTTAATACCAGATGATTTTGGAGTCTTGTGATCGATCCCTTCTCTCAATCTTGGCTTCGTGTCAGTTGGCAAGGCCACAAAATTTATTATAAACATTGCAGAAGCCTTGGTTACTGTGCTGTGACATTGACTTTGGGTTGGGATAGATCAATTTCAGATTATTTTCTAGGCCTTGGAAACACATTACCCTCTACTCCACAAAAACAAATCAAAATAAAACAATCCCTATTCCCTGAGAATTTCTCTTAATCTATAACAGCCTGAGCTGTCACAGTACTGAGACAAGCCCAACTGATTTGTGAGTCAGTCTCTTCCTACATAAGCTAAAAAGTTCCAACATTTTAATAGTCTTCCTTGAATTCCTTTGATTCATTGAAGTCATTCCTGTTCCATTTGTATTAATTATTCCACACTAGAAAATTCTGTTGTGATCACTTTTTGTATTAATAGAAGTATTGATTTATATTTTCAAGGAAGTATAGAGTAGGGAAGGGGAAATGGGGATTCGCTGTGCAGTGGGTATACAAGACAAAACACTTCAGAGATCTATACAGCAGTGGGTATATAGTTAACAATACTGCACATCTAACAGTTTGTTAAGAGGGTAGATCTCATGTCATATGTTTTTTAAAATTACTTTTAAAAAAAATCGAATAAAAAAGCAATTTTATTCTTTAGTTTGTATTTATTATATATTTACTTTTTCTTTTTTTTTAACCTCAGAATAAGTTTTATTTTATAATTATTTTTTGAGATGTAGTTTTACCATGTCACTCAGACCGGAGTGCAGTGGTGTGATCGTGGCTTACTGCAGCCTCAACCTCCCAGGTTCAAGTGATATTCCAGCTTCAGCGTCCTGGGTAGCTTGGACTATAAGTGTGCGCCACCATGCTTGGCTATTATTTGTATTTTTAGTAGAGATGGGGTGTCACCATGTTGGCCTGTCTGGTTTTGAACTCCTGACCTCAAGTGATCACCTGCTGTGGCCTCCCAAAGTACTGGGATTACAAGTATGAGGCACAGTGCCTGGCAGGATAAGTTTTAAAATAATGTTTTCTGCTGGCTGAGCATGGTGGCTCATGCCTGTAAACCCATTACTTTGGGAGGCTGAGGCAGAAGGATCACTCAAGGCCAAGAGTTGGAGCCCAGCCTAAGCAACATAGTGAGACCTCCTCTCTCTTAAAAAAAAAAAAAAAAAAAAAAAAAAAAAAAAAATTTGCTGAGTGTGGCGTGTTCCTGTAATAACAGCTACTCGGGGGGCTGAGTGGGGAGGATTGCTTTAGCCCAGGAATTTGAGGCTGCAGTGAGCTATGATTGCACCACTGTGATCTAGCCTGGGTGACAGAGTGAGACCCTATCTCTTAAAAAAAAAGAAAAAACAAAAAAGACTGGGTGTGGTGGCTCATGCCTGTAATCCTAGCACTTTGAGAGGCCAAGATGGAGTGGATCACAAGGTCAAGAGATCGAGACTATCCTGGCCAGCATGGTAAAACCCCGTCTCTACTAAAAATACAAAAATTAGCTGGGCGTGTTGGTACTTGCCTGTAGTCCCAGCTACTGGGGAGGCTGAGGTAGGAAAATAACTTGAACCCAAGAGGTGGAGGTTGCAGTGAGCTGAGATCGCGCCACTATACTCCAGCCTGCCCGACAGAGCAAGACTCCAGCTCAAAAAAAACCCAGAAAAACAATAGGGCTGGGTGTAGTGGCCCATGCTTGTAATCCCAGCACTTTGTGAGGCCAAGGTGGGCAGGTCACTTGAGGCCAGGAGTTTGAGACCAGCCTGGCCAACATGATGAAACCCCGCCTCCACTAAAAATACAAAAATTAGCTGGGCGTCATGGTACACACCTGTAATCCCAGCTACTTAGGAGGCTGAGGCAAAGAATTGCTTGAACCTGGGAGTTGGAGGCTGCAGTGAGCTGAGATCACACCACTGCACTCCAGTGTGAGTAACAGAGCGAGACTCCATCTCAAAAACAAAAACAAAACCAAACAAAAGTTCTTGCCAGTTCTTTCATTTAATATTTAATTTTGAATTGAATCTTTCTAAGGATTGATTCTTAAATAAGCAAAAAATTATTATTATTGTATTCTCTTGAGTTTCAAGCAAAACTTTTTCAGTGCTAAAAATTTAGGACTGTTATTCAGAGGTGGTTATTTATAAGACCTTTTGTTTTAAGAAAATGGCTGTTCAAAAAATTAAAATAGTATATAAACTAAACAAAACATTTTTGATTTGGATTTCTGTTTTGCAGCTTCTTGCCTACACTACAAGTTCTTACTGACTGCTTTATCCGT
This sequence comes from Sapajus apella, assembly GCF_009761245.1. Taxonomy (NCBI): domain Eukaryota; kingdom Metazoa; phylum Chordata; class Mammalia; order Primates; family Cebidae; genus Sapajus; species Sapajus apella. The sequence continues at coordinate 70,591,950 of NW_022436942.1, forward strand.
TAATAGATTGGTTTGGCTGCTTTCACAGAGCAAATAGTCAAAAAATTATTTTTTATTTTTATTTTTTGAGACAGTCTCATTCTGTCACCCAGGCTGGAGTGCAGTGGTCCGATCTTGGCTCACTGCAGCCTCTGCCTCCCAAGTTCAAGTGATTCTCATGCCTCCGCCTCCTGAGTAGCTGGAATTATAGGCCTGTGTCACCACGCCCACCTAATTTTTCCTTTTCTTTTTCTTTTTTTATTTTTCTTTGGTTTATTCACTTGGCATTCAGCCCAGCTAATTTTTGTATTTTTAGTAGAGACAGGGTTTTGCCATGTTGGTTTTGCCAGACCTGCCACCAGGCTGGTCTCGAACTCCTGACCTCAAGTGATCCACCTGCTTTGGCCTCTCAAAATGCTGGGATTACAGGCATGAGGCACCGTGCTTGGCCCTGTTTTTTATTTTTAGAGATGGGTCTCGTTCTTTTGCCCAGGCTGGAGTGCAGTGGTATATAGCTCACTGCAGCCTTGAAATCCTGGGCTCAAGCAATCCTCCTGCATCAGCCTCTCGAGTAGCTGGGATTACAGGCCTGCACCACCAGGCCGGGGTTGTATGTTAGTATTTGATATGGCTACCCTAAGGGCAATCTTATAGTGAAGTCAGCATTAAATAATGGTGCTCATCTGATAGATTAGATTTTCAGAGTTGGCTGTTTCCAGGTGCCTATAGGAGCAGAAAAGGGCGATAAACCATCTAACTAGATGTCCTACTAAGTATAGTTCACTCTACATTTGAGATGAGACTGTATTCCTGCTGGTTTTCTTTGCCTTTTTCCCCTGAGGGTATCGTCAGAACGAAAAATAAAATTTTAAAGGTGGATCAGGTGTGGTGGCTCATGCCTGTAATTCTAGCTCTGTGTGAGGCTGAGGTGGCTGGATCATCTGAGCTCAGGAGTTCGAGACCAGCTTGGCTAACATGGTGAAACCCTATCCCTAGTAAAATACGAAAAGTTAGCTGGGTGTGGTGGTGGGCACCTATAATCCCAGCTACTTGGGTGATTGAGGCATGAGAATTGCTTGAACCTGGGAGGCAGATGTTGCAGTGAGCCAAGATCATTCCACTGCACACTAGCCTGAAAAACAGAGCAAGACTCTGTCTCCAAAAAATAAAACAGTGCCAGGGTCTTTTCCAGGGATGAGGGGAAATACAATGAAGTGTGTTATTATTTCTGATAAGAGTGCCACCATCTTTCATTCTTTTATTTATTTTTATTTTTGAGACGGAGTCTCAGTCTGTCGCCCAGGCTGGAGTGCAGTGGCACAGTCTCGGCTCACTGCAACCTCTGCCTCCCGAGTAGCTGGGGCTATAGGTGCATGCCACCATGCCCAGCTAATTTTCATATTTTTAGTGGAGACGGGGTTTCACCATGTTGGCCAGGATGGTCTCGATCTCTTGACCTTGTGATCCGCCCGCCTCGGCCTCCCAAAGTGCTGGGGTTACAGGCATGAGCCACTGCGCCCGGCTGAACCATGTTTCATTCTTGTGTGCCATTTCTAGTTGGGGAGAATTTATTTTCAGAGTTCCTTTCCCAGCTGTTTACCTGAAAAATTGTGAAATGTGTTGTACATGAACTATGAAATGATTAGATGCTAATGTGGCAAAGAAAGTGTGAATTCTTTCTTAGCTCAGAAACAGGGACATTTGGTTCAGTACAGTAAGTTGTTAACGCGTGCCTCTGTGCTTTTGAATTCTGTGGTTCAAAAGTACTTTTCACTCCTACTGTGTATTTACCTTGAGAAGGTGAATTCCCTAACAATTTAGTCAATGTATCAGTATTCTCAACCCATCTGTCAATTTTTCTTTCCTTCTCTCCCTTTTTTCTTTTTTTGGGCAAAATACCTTTTTGCTTTTTTATCCCCTTAAAATAGTCATTGTCCCTCACATGTGCGCTCTTCCAATTTTCAGAAAAGCAAGAGGAAAGGGCACGAATATACAAATATTAAGTATTCTCTAGCGGACCAGACAAGTGGAGATCAGAGCCCCCTCCCGCCTTGTACTCCAACGCCACCCTGTGCAGAGTAAGTAGTGCTGAAGGAAATTCTTTTTACCTGGTCTTTTTAAAAAGGCTTAAAAAACAAAAAACAACAAAAAAACTTACAAGTTTGTAGTACATGCCTTTCACTGGTGCACGTTCCTGTGGCCCCACTATTGGTGTGTCTGTGACTGGTGATATCTGTGGATTGTGTTAACGCTATCTCAACCACATTTTAATTTTCTTAAACTGGCCAGGCACGTTGTCTCACTCCTGTAATCCCAGTGCTTTGGGAGGCCAAGGCGGGTGAATCACCTGAGGTCAGGAGTTTGAGACCAGCCTTGCCAACATGGTAAAACCCAGTCTTTACTGAAAATATAAAAATTAGCTGGGCGTGGTGGTGCACTCCTGTAATCCCATCTACTCGAGAGGCTACGGCAGGAGGATCGCTTAAACCCAGGAAACAGATGTTGCAGTGAGCAGGGATTGCATCACTGTACTGCACTCCAGCCTGGGCAATAGAGTGAGACTCTGTTTAAAAAGAAAAATTTCTAAACTGAAGGCTGATTGCTATGCTAGCTAGGATTATATGGGATTATAAGTATATCTCCAGGAAGAATCTAATTTTTCTTTTGATGGGCTGGGGACTGTTACAAAGGAAGGTCATATGTCTTAATGATATGTTAAGGCTCTTTGCAAAATAAAAGTAAATAAATTGACCACTAATGTGTCAACCCAGCCAAGATATACTAATTTGCCACCAGTCAACAGAAATCTACTTTGGGTGTTTAAACCAGGAGTCAGCAAACTACAGCTTGCAAGGCCGGATCTGGGCCGTGACCTGTTCCTATAGAGCCTGTGAGTGGTTTTAAAGGGTTGTAAAACAAAACAACACAAAACAAAGACTCAATAACAAAACCTCAAAGAATAATAAACGACAGAGCCCATGTATGGCACATAGAACCTGAAATACTGACTCCCAGTTTCTTCCCAGAAAGACCTTCCTGACTCCTTGTTTAAAACGCAATAGGAAAACATTTGTTAAATTGATTATATGAATAGCAATTGTAAGTTATTATTTTTCTATATATTTGAAAGTCACTTGCTAGTATAACATTTACCTTTTAGTTTCCCCTAAGAATCTTCTCTCTATTTGCATCTGATGTGGATTTTTAAACCCCTGCAGACTTTAATATTCTGTATAAATGTTTTAGGTGGCATATATGAGGATTGTATTACCATTTGCTTTCTATTTAACATTGAAATGAAATTATACAGCGGGGTATTTTCTCCAAGTTGCCAGTTCTCTTCTGCCTACTTTTTGCTTTTCTTTCCTAGTGGACTGCCTGGGAAAGTTGATATTTTAAATTGCTCTCTGCAATAACTTGCAGTGGAACTGGAACGCCAGGGTTCTGAATCCTTGCCAGAAAACTTTTCCTCGTGTTGGCGTGACCAAGTCAGCTGTCATGATTCCCTCAGTACCAGTGCCATGCCTGTGACAGACAACCTGTCTGCCTTTCATTCTCATCATCCCCCTTGTAGTGAGGTTCAGATCCGGGATATCCTGGCCCTGGAGCCCCTTGCAGGCTGGCACCCAGAGCTGCTGGGTTTCTCACTCTCCTAGACTGCTCCCATGTCCCCTCTCTGCTCAGCAGAAAGGAGTCTGGGATTTTGATACTTTGACCCTCCATCCTAGGCCCTAAACCACCCACTGCCCTTCACATAACCTGAGCTGGTGCTGAATACATCTCTCATCACTGCCTGCCTGCTCCTGTATTTCCCCTTTTTGGAGCTTTTGCCTGTTCAGATCTCTGTACTGGAAATTAATAGGATTTCTTTCTATGTGTGCATTTTCAGCCGTTCTCCACAGCGTGATCCAAATGCCTTATCCTACAGGACTCCTTAAAGCAACCTGCTTTCTGCCAAACCCCAGGGAGCACCAGGACTCGAGGCTTTTATTTCACTTCTTCTTCTTCTTTTTTTTTTTTTCTCTTTTTGAGACAGAGTCTTGCTCTGTCACACAGGCTGGAGTGCAGTGGCACAATCTTGGCTCACTGCAACCTCCGCCTCCCAGGTTCAAGTGATTCTTCTGCCTCAGCCTCCCAAGCAACTGGGACTATAGGCACGTGCCTGGCTATTTTTTTTTTTTTTCAGTAGAGATGGGGTTTCACCATATTGGCCAGGCTGGTCTCGAACTCTTGACCTCGTGATCCACCCACCTTGGCCTCCCAAAGTGCTGAGATTACAGGCGAGAACCATGCCTGGCCTTATTTCACTTCTACCTCTGTAATTATATTGCTGTATGGCTATGTCTTCTGTCCCTGGGGGATGTCAGATCCTAGGCACAGGAACTGTGTCTGTACCATATCTGGTGTCCAAAGAATGTAGTATGTGTTTTATAAATATCATGTAAGCTTAAGCAGCATGATCTACGTTTTTGTAAATGTCTCTTTTTCTTTTCTCTCCAGAATGAGAGAAGACAATGCTAGAGTCTATGAAAATGTGGGGCTGATGCAACAGCAGAAAAGTTTCAGATGAGCAAACCTTCCAAAACTTCAGCACAGAAATAGGTATTTAAATGCAAGTGCTCTATTGGTTAATTGTTTATATAATTGGCAGTATTTTTAAGCAGGCAGGCAACTTGGGAGTGTTTCAGCAAAGTGTATCATAATTGAGTTTTACAAACCAGAATCCCTTTTCCTCTCCCTGTACTTCTTTTTCCAAGATGGTTTTAGTTTAGAGTTTATTAAACGTTCAAATCAAATACAGAATTAATTTTGCACGAGGCAAGGCTGGCACTTATTCCAGAGAAATGGCTGATACTAGTGATGGATTGCAGGTATCACAGTTCCTGCAATTTTGATTAGAGTTGGTTAACCCAGGCTGTGCTGGGGGATGATGTGTAGGGATCGGGAAGCACTGGGACACAGCACTAGATGGCTGGGAGTCAGGAAGCTGAGCTCTCATTTCAGTCATCCTCTGACTGGCTGTGTGGCATGGCTGCTAGACCACGTGGCCTCTGACTGGGTCACCTGCACATCCTTTCCAGCTCTGCTGCTGGAAATTCATCTCTCTCATGTCACCTCCATGTCAGTTACCTTTTCTAAGTGTGATCCAAGTGTGTGATGTTTTAATGATAAATTAGAAACTTATCTGGGTGTGGTGGCTCACACCCGTTATCCCAGCACTTTGGGAGGCCGAGGTGGGTGGATCACCTGAGGCCAGGAGTTCAAGACCAGTCTGCCCAACTAAAATAGTAGAGATCAGCCTGTCTCTACTAAAAATACAAAATTAGCTGGCATGGTGGCGCATACTTGTAAGCCTGTGATCCCAACTACTCAGGAGGCTGAGGCAGGAGAAGTGGAAGTTGCAGTAAGCCGAGCTTGTGCCATTGTACTCCAACCTGGGCCATAAGAGCAAAACTTTGTCTCAAAAGAAAGAAAGAAAGAAACTCATAGTGTCAGTATTTCATGTCGAAATTCCCACTTCAATGGGTAGTGTAGTTTAAAGCTTTAAGTCTACCTTAAAATCACCTAATGCTTTGTTAAGCTTTTAGATACATGCTCCTTAACAACTCTAACTTCTTTCTTCTCCAGATGTGGACTTCACCCTCTCCCTAAAAAGATCAAGAACAAATGCAAGAAGGTTGATGTGAAGACAGTATTTGGATTTGAAAGGCTTGTATTGTGGTTGACTACCTTTTGATAAGCAAAATTTGAAAACGTTTAAAGACCACTGTATTTTAACTCAAAAATACCTGCTTCCTAATTACTCGTTTCCTCAGATAAGAAGAAATCATCTCTACAATGTAGACAACATTATATTTTATAGAATTTTGTTTTAAATTGAGGAAGCAGTTAAATTGTGCGCTGGATTTTCCAGATTGTGGGGATTCAAATTCTAGTTATAGACTTTTTTTTTTCTTTTTTTACCTTAACCAGTTTAATTTTTTTTTTCTCATTGTGGGGGATAAGAAGAAATAATTTGGGAAAATTAAGTAACAACATCCTAGAAGAGTGAGAACGATCTCATTTACCATCATGTATCCAGTAGTGGATAATTCATTTTGATGACTTATATTTTTGGCTAAATGAGAATTAAGCCAGTGCCTGAGACTGTCTGCCTTTGCACTGGCATTAAAGAGTCATAGAAAAAGAATCATGGATATTTATGAATTAAGATAAGAGGTGTGGCTTTTTTTTTTTTTCCAGCCTATGACCGATTACAGTTTTCAGCTGCTGACACGAAGGTTGTGGTAGGAAAATGTTTGCCATATTTTCTTTGCATTTGAGTAATTGTCTTGTATTTAGAAAAAAGGCATCTATGAATGACCAGTGTTTTTGGTTGTCAAATGTTGCTGACAAACTTACTCCAAAACTTTAGTGGCTTAAAACAACCCCACCCCCAACTGTTCTTCAGTCTGAGCTGGACTCAGCTGGGCTGTTCTTCTGCCAGACTAGAGGTGGCCACTTACATGGTCAGCAGGTCAGTGGAGAGACTGGGATGGCTGGGCTTCTCTCTCTTCCTGCAGTCCTGGGTCTCTTCTTTTCCATGTAGTCTCTTTCACTGGCTTAGCTGGCAGGGTAGCTAGACCTCTCACATGTAGCTCAGAGCTCCCAAGAGCTCGAAAGCAGAAGTGGCCAGGCCTTCTGAAGACTTAAGTCCAGAATTATCACAGTGTCCCTTCTACTGTGCTCTATTGATGATAATGATGATGATAATAATGATGATGATTGTTTTCTAATCAGAAGAGAGCTGGAGTATGCCCTCTACTTACTAAACAAGTCACAAGCCCAGCCCAGATTTAAGAAAAGGGTGAGAAGTGGAGGTGTAGTTAATTGGGGGGCCACTAGTCTTAACAGTCACAACCAGTGCCATGGAAAACCAAGGATATTAGCAAAAGTAGAAGTTGCTAGTGACCTTGGGAAGCCAAAGGTGCTTACAGTAGCTGGGACAAGCTGAAAGTCAGACTGAGAATTAATTCTCAGAGAGGGCTTTCAAGAAGCTTCCTGAACGATTTCTGCCAGCCCTGAGCTTATTTTTGGAACCAGCACTTAGGGAAACTGATCCTGTGAGGATGGTTGTGTTTAGGGACACAGGGCTTTGGAGAGCAGCACCACCCCATGTGGGCATCCCCAGACTTGGGAAATGTGATACTTTCTTAAGTCACTGGTTTTTAGTCAGGCCACAGTGAGAAGGAATAGCCCTAACAGGCCTCTGGCCGGGTTGAACGAGCTCATTTTTGTTTTAGCCATCCAGTGAGATTTGCTAATGTTCCACCTTAACTTAAGTGCCTTCTCCAAAGACACCCCTCTTTGCCTTTTATGTTGAATCATCATTCAGTGCAGATATTTCAATGAAAATATCATTGGTTGACTTTCGTAACGGTAATAAAATGCTATGGCATCTTTGCTGTGAAGTTAGGGTCTCCTTGGATTCTTTTAACTTTGGCTTCTGAAAGAAAGGCCTAGATCCAGCCCTGGTAGTTGTTCCTTTCTGAGGTCTCTTAGTCCCTGGAGACCCTGAGGTAGTTTGGCTTCCATTCTCACAGATAAAGTGGACATTAGCCCCCCCCCCCCCCCCCCCCCAACTTCATTGAATTTTGAAATGCTTCAGAACATAGGTGTGGCCTGAAGGTATTCCCTTATTAGGGAAATGTCATGACTACTGCCTTCTTGTCAAAATTGTAAAGAAAACGATTCCACTTCAGTATTTGCAGCAAGAAGCTCGAATCCTGTTATTTTAATTGCATTGTTACATTGACTCATTCTCCATTTTGCTTTGGTTTTGTCTTGACTTGACTTTGAGAGTAAAGTCTTTCACCAGCACACAAGATTGTACAAATATATCTCCTGCATTAACATCTCTGTCTGTTGCTTAAGATCAGTTGTTTTTATACGCAGAATGGAAATACCTGATCTTGGCTAGCTTTGTTTGTTACAAGATACCAATTTCATTTAGATTTCCTTCCGTGAGGTCAGCAAACTATCATGTTCTTATGTAAACTTAGGACAAGGCCAGAGTTATCATTGTCCCTAGGTTGCTAAGGCTTGTCATGTGTTTGGTAAAAGGTGATTGCAGGTTCTCAGATGAGGTTACTTTACATGGGATGGGATCAGGCAGAGAGTCTGGGATGATGGAGAAAGCTTGAGGTACAGGTTTAAAAAAACGTAGTGGAAATGAAAGTTCCAAAGAGGTGGTTTCTGAGGAAGTCAGAGAGCCCAGGGCCAGAGCAGGCAGTAATGGGTGAATCAGATTGTTTGGAAAGTCAGTGTGATAGATGCATGGATGCCGTCTACTTCTAGGTTGTGGGTAGGTATTAAATATGCACAGTATTCCATAGCTCACTGAGGATTTTAAAATTATAAGTATAGAATTTTATATTTTGGGGTAAAAGAATTATCTGGCACATGATATTGGGATTAAAACAAAGCCAAATTTCACAGTCTTAATAACTTTTTTTTTTTTTTTTTAGAGAAAAAGGCGCTTCATGTCTAGTGTTGTGGCCCTTCTGAAACTTTTGGTCACCTCTCCCACTGAAATCAAGGTCTTTTCAAATGTGTCTAAATGGGATGAGAAAATATGGGTAGGACTTTCTTGGTGTGTGTGTGCATTCTTTAAAGAGCCCAGTTGCTTCGGGGAAACAGCCAAGAAAATGGTCAAGATTATTTTTAGAGGTTATTTTACTGGGGATTTTAAGAACTAATAACGTCTTGAGTTATTTTTAGTTCAGGGGGATGTGGAAAGGTTTGCAATTGTGAAGTGTTTTGTTGTAGCTTAGTATCTGTAAGAGAAACTTAGCTGAGACGTAACTATAAACCCAGTGCAGTTTTTGTTATCTGTATGTTGTTGGGGGAATCAAGTTTTGCATATAGCAAGCACATGGCCTCCCTGATGTCAGGATGCCTTTGTTAGGATCTGTAATTGCCCTTAATTTTGTTGAAATCTTTTTTCCTTCTTCCTCTTGAAAAGTAAGTTCCAAAATATAGTTTATTGTGTCTTTCACCGCTAAAAAATTTGTTCCTTTTTCACTACGGCAGTTCACACAAGGCAAAAACTATTAAACAGTTGGTTTTAGTGTGTTGTATAACTTTGCTCTATATCAAACTAATTTTGACAGGTTTTCATCCTAAGCCTCAAATCATGTAATTAATAATTTGCCTGTTTATTTATGACCTAATTGTGATTCTTTTATTAATACAAGCTAATGGGAAAAGGATCCCTGATTAAGCTGATGACTAGACCTACAGTTAATTTTCCTGCAGTATATGAAGTATTGTACCAGAGTATTAAAAGATATGTAATATTTTATTGATAAATCTATCCTTTAAAAGGAATACGTTTTAGGATGTCATCATTTTGATGTGAATCATGTAAATGTTGATAATATGCTGTTTATTATACATTTAGTGTTTTAAGAGATTCACTTAATTGCCTTTTTGCCCACGTATATTATGTAGTCTATTTGCAACTGTTTTAAAAAAAATGACATTAAAAGAATAGTTTATGTAGAGAAACATTAGTGAATGTTAATTGTCTCCCCACCTATATTTATGGGTGTTAGCGCAACTGCTTTGCTAGTTGCAAAGCTGTATTATCAGAGTAAAAGTGTATTTGTAAACTGTATGGGGACTAAAAATTAGGAATAAAACCATTTTCTTATATGATGGCGTTTGTTGTTTGCTTCATTAGAAATGTCCAGGAAAACAATGGGATTATCGGTCATTCCACCTCTCACACTGGCAAAATACTGACATTTAGCATCTCTTATCTAGAGGTGACTTGGAATACAGAATAAAGGCATCAGTTCCTCAAGATTCATTGAGTGTTTCCTGTAGGAATAGCTTTAGGAGATAGGGAGTTTCTATTTGGGAGAACTTATGAGTAAGTAAAGAGTAAAAAGGATAGTCTGCGTAAAGTCTAGAAGAAATGCTGGGTGTGGTGGGGCGCCCCTGTAATCTCAGCTACTTAGAGGCTGAGGTGGGAGGATTCCTTGAACCCAGAAGCTCAGGAGTTTGAGACCAGTCTGGGTAACAGAGTGAGACCCTTTCTCACCCACCCTCAGTGCCCCTCCCCAAAAAATAAATGTGTGTGTATACACACACACACACACACACACACACACACGCACGCACGGAGGAAATTATTAGAAAACACACAGAACTGAATGTAAATAGTATTAGGTGGGGATAAGAAATAAAGGGATGGTAAGGAGCCTTGGACGAGGAGCAAATTATGTGCTATGAGACATCGGCTCTTCCTTTAGAGTAGGTTTAGGTCACATACCAACGATGTACACTGACATAGGCAGAAAGAAACCATTTTATAGACAGCAAAACAGGTGGTTATTCTTTATTATAAATATAAGGAATGATTGAGATTGCTTATTTACACTGTAAAATACTAGGCACCCCCTCTTAGTCTCACCTGAATTGCTTAATGCATCTAATTAGATCTACCTGGTTTAGTTTGTTAGTCCTGTCACCTATCCATTCAGAAATAAGAGGTGGTCCAGGCACAGTGGCTCACGCCTGTAATCCCAGCACTTTGGGAAGCCAAGACTGGCAGATCATTTGAGGCTAGGAGTTCGATACCAGCCTGGCCAACATGGCAAAACTCTGCCTCTACTGAAGATACTAAACTTACTTGGGCATAGTGGCACACGCCTGTAACTCCCAGCTACTCGGGAGGCTGAAGCATGAGAATTGCTTGAGCCCAGGAAACGGAGGTTGCAGTGAGCCAAAGTTGTGCCACGGCATTCCAGCCTGGGCAACAGAGCGAGACTCTGTCTCAAAAATAAATAAATAAAAATACAGAGCACCGGCCGGGCGCGGTGGCTCAAGCCTGTAATCCCAGCACTTTGGGAGGCCGAGGCGGGTGGATCACGAGGTCAAGAGATCAAGACCATCCTGGTCAACACGGTGAAACCCCGTCCCTACTAAAACTACAAAAAATTAGCTGGGCATGGTGGTGCGTGCCTGTAATCCCAGCTACTCAGGAGGCTGAGGCAGGAGAATTGCCTGAACCCAGGAGGCGGAGGTTGCGGTGAGCCGAGATCGCGCCATTGCACTCCAGCCTGGGTAACAAGAGCGAAACCCCGTCCCCAAAAAAAAAAAAAAAAAAAAAATACAGAGCACCTTCAAGATGCCAGGCACTACACCTATGCCCTGTGGAAGAGCACTGCCCAAAACAACCTGATAGGTGCTTGTCTAGCAAGGAGCTAGGCCTTGCACAAGTCAGAAGGCAGTTCCTGAAGCTGCCCAGAGCCAAGACAAAAGACAGAAGTGAGACAACTAGTTCCAAACAGGATGAGAGCCGTGAAGAGGGACTAAGAGTGTGTATCACTCTGGAGGATTACGACTGGGTTTTCAAACCATGGTATTGTTTGTTGATTACCCTTGGGTTTCAGAAGAGGTGCTGTACACGGTATTGGCCTGGAGATGCCTCATTCCACATAATCCTTCTCGAGGTCCTGGGTTGCACGTTAGAAGGCAGTGACAATATCTTGTCCTTAGGCATGCCATGAAAAGGACCTTCTGTTTGTATAGTTTCTACTCACAAGAAGAGTTCCCAAGAAAATGAGTATGTTAAAGGCAGAGCCAGAATCCCTGCAACAAATCACGTGAACAGAGAGATAAGGGTTTATTCACTGTGGTCATCTTGTGAATGAAAAAGCTTCTGGTGTGAGGGTCTACTGTTGGCTCATGGCATATGCTTTCATCCCTCTTTTCTCTTTACCTCTATGAAGGGGTAGCAAAAAGGGGACTGTGACCTCAAGTGAATGGTTTGATTTCAGGTGCTGTTATTTTTCCCCTGGGAACTAGCTAAGTTTCCAAACACTGAATTTGCAAATGCGATGAGCCAGAAATAGAGATTTGCTATTTTGTCCATGGTAACAGTTACGAGTGAGCTGATGATATTCGTGTCACTGGAGGTCAGGCCATTTAAAACCTCAAATACCATCATGATACAAAATATAGCTACTGAAATAAGGGTTACAAGAAAGCATTACTGTATGCAAGATCTGGGAGTGGTTTATGGACAAAGGAATTGTATGTGATGTGCAGACATGATGTCATTTCTGCCTGGTGAGCCCATAGTTACACTGCACTCAACAGAGTTTGTTTGGGATCCACATTTTCTTCCACTTGGCAAAGAGTAAATCCCCAATAAGGGTTAGGCACCGGGGAAGCAGATGAATAAGAGTTCGTGGGTCTGAGGAGCTGAGTGTAGTCAGGGAGACATGTATATTCAAACATTTGTCATTTGATTAGAATAGACAGTGATAAGATTATTAACTTAAATTGATGGTTGCATAGAGGAGTGAATTATAACGAGGTTAGAAATCAGAGGTCACCTGAGCTTATTCTTGACCCGTGGGGAACTTCTGTGTGTGCGTATGTGTGTCTTGGAAGAGAGAAATTGATTCTAGGCTGGAGTAACTCTCCTCTTGTTCTCTCTCTCTCTCTCTTTTTCTACCTTAAGTTCTGGGGTACATGTACAAAACATGCAGGTTTGTTATATAGGTATATATGCGACATGGTGGTTTGCTGCACCCATCAAGGGGTGGGAGAGCATTAGGACAAATACCTAATGCATGCGGGGCTTAAAATCTCTTTGTTTTCTTGTGGATTCAGTCAAGGTCAGCTTCTTCTCAGGTTCTCTTTCTAGAAATGAACTTGTGGCCAGGGGCGGTGGCTCACGCCTGTGATTCCAGCACTTTGGGAGCCTGAGGCAGGTGGATCATGAGGTCAGGAGTTCAAGATCAGCTTGGCCAACATAGTGAAACCCCGTCTCCACTAAAAATACGAAAATTAGCTGGGCGTGGTGGCATGCACCTATGGTCCCAGCTACTCGGGAGGCAGAGGTTGCAGTGAGCCGAGATCGTGCCACTGCACTCCAGCCTGGGCGACAGACTGAGACTCCATCTCAAAAATAAAAATAAATAAAAAGAATGAAAGATGGTGACGCTCTTATCAGAAATAGTAACACACTTCATTGTATCTCACCTGGAATTACAGGTGCAAGCCAGTGAGCCACCGCGCCCAGCTCTCTCTCTCTCTCTCTCTCTGACTTAGAGTCTTGCTGTGTCACCCAGGCTGGAGTGCAGTGGTTCGATCTTGGCTCTGCAACCTCTGCCTCCCAGATTCAAGCAATTTTCGTGCCTCAGTCTCCTGAGTAGATGAGATAGCAGGTGTAAACCACCACATCTGGCTATTTTTGTATGTTTTGTAGAGAAAGGGTTTTGCTATGTTAGACAGGCTGGTCTCGAACTTCTGAGCTTAAGCCATCTGCCCACCTTGGCCTTCCAAAGTGGTGGGATCATAGAGGTGAGCCACTGCACCCAGCAGCATTTTTCTTTAAAGTGAGACTGAGCGTCTTTCTATGTGGTTTTCATGTGTTTTTCTGGGAATTCTTTATGTCTTTTGGCATTTTTGCTTATTGAGTTCTGGGTCTGTCTTGTTTTGAGTTTAGGAGTGAAGATGTTTTATTATTATTTCAGACAGGGTCTCACTCTGTTGCTTAGGCTGGAGTGCAGTGATGCGATCTTGGCTCACTGCAACCTCCGCCTGCCAGGCTCAAATGATCCTCCCACCTCAGCCTCCCCAGTAGCTGGGACTACAGGGATGTGCCACCAAACACGGCTATTTTTTAAATTTTTTTTGTGGAGCTGGTGTCCCACTATGTTCCCCAGGCTAGTTTTGAATGCCTGGGCTCAAGCAATCCTCCTGTCTTGGCCTGCCAGAGTGTTGGGATTACAGGTGTGAGTCACTGTGCCCAGCCAAGATATTTAATTCTTTACAACTGACTGCCATGACTGGACTTACTGAGTCAGTAGGATCAATTTCAATCAATGCCCTTCTATAGGTGCAGGTGGGATAGCTACCTCTGTGCATGAGTTGCAGTTTTGGCCTTGCTGTGATTATAATTCTCTGTGGGGATGAGGAGAACAGCCTGCAAAATGCATTCTCAGCACCCCCAGGATGCCGAAACCTTGTCTCAGCCACCACGTGAGACCAGTCTTAATTATCTTGGTGAGTGAGTTGATAATTATTTCAGATTTTCTTTCATATTCAAAATTACCCAACAGTATGCATGTATGCACCCATTCAAACACTTTTTAATGAGTACAATGAGCCAGGCATTGGACTAGGTGCTCTGGGGAATACAGGATAAATACTTGTCCTAATCCCTGTCTGAACTAACTTTATGGCCCATTTAGGGAGAGGAGACACAAACAGGCTGAATACAAGATGGAAAACAAAACAGCTGTGGAGGGGGCCTGGATCAAGACGTTAAGATGCAGGACTGAAGAAAATGATAATTCCTTTCATTTACTGACAATTAGGTGCCAAACACTGTCAGCGGGTTTCTATAATGATATGATTGGCTCTGTGTCCCCACCCAAATCTCTTCTTGATTTGTAATCCTCACATGTTGAGGGAGGGACCTGGAAGGGAGGTGACTGGATCATGGGGGCAGTTTCCTTTATTCTGTTCTCATGATAGTGAGTGAGTTCTCCTGAGATCTGATGATTTAAAAGTGTGGCACGGGCTGGGTGCCGTGGCTCACACCTGTAATCCCAGCACTTTGAGAGGCCGAGGCAGGTGGATCACCTAAGGTCAGGAGTTCAAGACCAGCTTGACCAGTATGGTGAAACCCCGTCTCTACTAAAAATATGAAAATTAGCAGGGCATAGTGATGAGCACCTGTAATCCCAGCTACTTGGGAGACTGAGGCAGGAGGATTGCTTGAACCCGGGAGACAGAGGTTGCAGTGAGCCAAGATCATGCCACTGCACTCCAGCCTGGACCACAAAGTGAGACTCTGTCTCAAAAAAAAAAAAAGTGTGGCACTTTCCCCTTGGCACTCTCTCTCCTGCCACCATGTAAGACATGCCTTGCTTCCCTTTTGCCTTCTGCCTTCTGCCATGATTGTAGGTTTCCTGAGGCCTCCCCAGCCATGCAGACTGTGAGTCGATTAAACCTCTTTATAAATTATCCAGTCTCTGGTAATTCTCCATAGCACTGTGAAAATGGACTAATACATACAGAAGGTAGGTCCTTCTGCTGTCTGTGCTGCTCACTACCATGTACCCAGTGCCTAGCATGGGGCCTGGACCACAGGTGCTTGGTAGCTGTAGGATGAATGGCGGATCTCCACTTTACAGATCAGTGAACTGAGGTTCAGGGACATTCACGATTCACTGACAGTCTAAGGTCCTACTCACCTAGTAAGTAAAGAAGCTAGGATATGAGCCCAGCTGAGTCTGTCTGACCTCAAAGTCCATACCATACCCTTTCCTTTTCACCCCACTGACTCCCAAGGATTTTTTTTTTTAGATGATCTTTCAAGCGA
Source organism: Sapajus apella (assembly GCF_009761245.1). Taxonomy (NCBI): domain Eukaryota; kingdom Metazoa; phylum Chordata; class Mammalia; order Primates; family Cebidae; genus Sapajus; species Sapajus apella. The sequence continues at coordinate 70,607,320 of NW_022436942.1, forward strand.
TCCTCCTGTCTCAGCCTCCACAGGCACATGCCATCATGCTTGGCTAATTAAAATATTTTTTTTAAGAGATAGGGTCTCACTATGTTGCCCAGGCTGGTCTCTTGGCCTGAGGCAATCCTCCTGCCTCTGCTTCCCAAAGTGCTGGGATTACAGGCATGAGCCCCCTTGGCTGGCCCACAGTCCATTTTATTATTTATTTATTTATTTTGAGACAGTGTCTCACTCTGTTGCCCAGGCTGGAGTGCAGTGGCACAATCTAAGCTCATTGCAACCTCCACCTCCCAGGTTCAAGCAATTCTTCTGCCTCAGTCTCCAGAGTAGCTGGGACTACAGGCAACTGTCACCACACTGGGCTAATATATACACATATTTTGTATTTTTGGTAGAGATGGGGTTTCACCATGTTGCCCAGGCTGGTCTCCAACTCCTGACCTCAAGTGATCCACCCACTTTGGCCTCCCAAAATGCTGGGATTACAGGCATGAGCTACCTTGCCTGGCCTACAGTCCATCTTAGAACACTTGTGTTATCCCCAAACAAAACCCCATTCCATTTAGCTATCACTCCTCAGCCCCTCTGGCTTTCCTAATTTTTTCTCCTCTTTTCCCTCTCCTCCTCTCCCCTCCCCTCCCCTCCCTTCCTTTCCCTTTCTCTTTCCCTTTCTTTCTCTTTCTTTCTTTTTCTTTTTTTTGAGATGGAGTCTCGCTCTGTCACCCACGCTGGAGTGCAATGGCATGATCTCGGCTCACAGCAACCTCCACCTCCTTGTTCAAGCAATTCCCCTGCCTCACCCTCCTGAAGTCACATGCCACCATGCCTGGCTAATTTTTTGTGTTTTTAGTAGGGATGGGGTTTCACCGTGTTAGCCAGGATGGTCTCAATCTCCTGACTTCGTAATCTGCCTGCCTGGGACTCCCAAAGTGCTGGGGTTACAGGTGTGAGCCACCACACCCAGCCCTGATCTGCTAAAATCTTATGCGGCCTCCCTACTTCCACTCAGACCCCGCTCCTGCCGTTCTCCCCATAGAGCCGTCTGTCAAACATGCACATGGGATTCTGCTGCTCTCCTCCTCCCCAGGGGCCTCCCATCACATTCAGAATAAAAGCCAAATTCTTTCCTGGCCTTTTGGAGTGGGCAGAACTTCACTGCATGGGACTCTGGTATATTTTAGGATTTTTTGCTTCCTGGGCCTCCACCCAGTAAATGTCAATACTGTTCATAGTCACTGTGACAACCACACACATCCCACACATTGCCAAATTCCCCTGGAGGCCCTTAGTGTTTCCCCTGATTGAGAAGCATTGCGTGCTACCTCACCGTGTTGTCATTCACCCAACTATATTCGCCAAACACTTTTCTCTTTGAGACAGGGTCTCACTCTGTAGCCCAGGCTGGAGTGCAGTGGCACGATCTTGGCTCACTGCAGCCTCTGACTCCTGGGTTCAAGCGATTCTCATGCCTCAGCCTCCCAAGTAGCTGGGTCCACAAGAGTGCGCCACCACACCTGGCTAATTTTTGTATTTTTAGTAGAGACAGGGTTTTGCCATGTTGGCCGGACCTGTCTCAAACTCTTGACCTCAAGAGATCCACCTGCCTCAGCCTCCCAAAGTGCTGGGACTACAGGCATGACCCACCGCGCCTGGCCTAGAAAGCCCTTTTTATTTGTTGATGGATCGTCTGTCTTTTCCATGAGAATGCCAGCTCCAAGAGGACAGGGAGTTGGCCTTGTTTATTGCAGTATCCCCAGTGCCTAGAACAGTGCCTGGCCCAGGGTAGGTATGAATGGGTGAGTGAACAAATGAGTGAATGACATCATTCTACAGAAGTGAGCCACGTGAGGATCTGGAGGGAGAGCATTTCAGGTAAGCGGATGTGCAAATGTCCTGCTGCAGGAATCAGCTTGGGCATGTTTGAGGACTAGGCAGCCAAAAGGAAGAGTGGATTTGGGGAAGAGATGATGGGTTCAGTCTTGAAAATTTTTAAGTTGTATCTGAGGTGCCATGTATCTGCCAGGATCTGGGAAGAAAAGAAAGTCCCCTCACAAGGGTTGAACTGAAGAGAATTTTAAAAAGGGACTGTTTATGGAAGTAAGTAGGGTTCAGGGGCGCAGCGTGGGAGGGTGAAACAGCAGGGACCTGCATCGGGAGGAAACTCATTGGCACCTGCATTAGCAGGGGTGCTTTCCGGGTGCTCTCCTTCCGGGGCTCTAGGGGAGAATCTGCTGTCTTGCCTTTTCCAGCTTCTTGAGGCCCCCCACATTTCTTAGCTTGTGACGCCTTCATCCATCTTCAAAGCCGGCGATGGCCAGTCAAGCCTTTGTCACGTTGCATTTCTCATTCTGGACATTCTTGCCTCCTCTCCCAATTATTAACACCCTGATGTATCAGGCCCAGCAGATAATCCAGAACAATCGCCCCATCTCCAGATCCTTGACTTAATCCCATCCACAAAGTTCCTTTGTAAAGTAACATATTCACAGGTTCCAGGGATGAGGATGTGGACATCTTTGGGGGCCCATTGTTTGGCTTATCACAGTACCCTTAGGCATTAAGGATACATGGATGGTAGGCCAGTGACCTTGGCTCACGCCTGTAATCCCAGTACTTTGGGAGGCCAAGGTGGGAGGATTACCTGAGGTCAGGAGTTTGAGATCAGCCTGACCAACATGGTGTAACCCCATCTCTACTAAAAATACAGAAATTAGCCGGGCGTGGTGGCACACACCTGTAATCCCAGCTACTTGAGAGGTTGAGGCAGGAGAATCACTTGAACCTGGGAGTTGGAGATTGCAGTGAGCAGAGATTGCGCCACTGCACTCCGGTCTGGATGATAGAGTGAGATTATGTGGAAAAAAAAAAAAAAAAGGATGTAGGGATGGAGGAACAGTGTTCCGGAATCTGGAAAGACCTGGAGCCATGGAGAAGGACTCCCCTTCCAGAGCTGCAGCCCCAGAAGGGCTGAGCAGGAAGGGCCAAATGCACTGACCGCTCTCTCCTGCCTCCCTTTGATCTCCATGGCTGCCTCTCAGGTCCCAGCTCATCTGCAGGCCAGGTGCCAAGCTGTGCAGGTGCTGGGGACTGCAGGGCTTAGCCTCCCTGGCCCAGAGTGGGCAGAGAATGGATCTGGGTGGAGATGGAAGGCAAATACAGAGTAACACTGAAGGTGTGGCCTGTGCGCCAGCAGCCTCAGCCTGGCCTGGAACTGTTGGAAATGCAGAGTCTCGGGCCCCACCTAAGCCCCACTGGATCAGAATCTGCATTTTATCAACAAGATCTCCAGGGGATTCACAGGTGCATTTGCAGTTTGAGAAAAGCTGCACTGGAGGATTACTGATTTATTCTTAGAGACAGGATCTCGCTCTGTCTCCCGGGCTGGAGTGCAGTGGTGTGATCATAGCTCACTATAGCCCTAAACTCCTGGGCTCAGGCGATCCCCTGCTTCAGCCCCCTGAGTAGCTGGGACCACAAGTGTGCATCGTCACACCCAGTTAATTAAAATTTTTTTTTTTTCTGTAGAAACATGATCTCACTATGTGGCTCAGGCTGGTCTTGAACTCATGGGCCCAAGCGATCCTCTCATTTTGGACTCCCAAAGTGCTAGGATTACAGGTATGAGCCACCATGCTCTGTGGCACTGCAGGATTTCTCTGTGGAGATAAAGGCTGTTGGAAATTATGCCCATGCTTGGGTCAGTTTATCTCTCAAGAATCTTTTGATATCGCAAGAGAAGCCACGAAGTCTCAGCCACTTACTCCATGTAAGAAGAAATCCAAAGACTAGATTTCAAAGAACAAGACAAGCATTATCACAAAATGTCTTGAAAATAGCTTCAGATATTCTTAGACATCACGCCTACCGAAACTAAATTTGTGAAACCCTAAGCATATGTTACATCCATCTAACCATAGGAAGAGAAGAGAAAAAAATGTAAAGGAAGCAAACTCTAAAATTAAAATCTGTTCAGGAGGTGACAGATGTCTGGGTCTTGACGGATTTCTAGACTTGTAAAAAGTAGTTTTTTTTCATCTTCATTCATCCATGTTTGATTGTTGCTTTCTCATGACTATTATTTTTTTTCTCATAGGAAAATCAATTTCGTTCTTTCTAAAGGCTTGATTCTCCCAAGTGCTGCTTCGTATGAAGGCTTTAGAAAATGTCTAACAATGGTTTGAATGATAGATGGAAAAAATTCCAGTGCCTCAGCTACACAAATTACTCTCTAGCGATGTCCTATTGTGCATTGATTTATTGTGTTTAATACCTTTCCACATTTGAAAATGCACAAAAACTCTTATTTGGGACCACCTAATTCCTATCTTTAGAGTTAACAATCAACCATCAGGTTTCTGCTTAGGGTAAGTGAAAACAGGCGTTTTGGTTGAGGATGTTAAATACGTCTGCATTTCAGGCTGCAGGTGCAGATGGAGCATTCTGTTCTAGGCATGTTGATTTAGGAAGAAAAGCAGAGTTTTGGAACTTTACAGCCAGGTTGCATTCCTGGCTTTGCCATTTACTAGCTGTGTGACCTTGGACTTGTCAGAGAAGGCCTTCTGTCCCCCCATCCCCTTTAGAAAAATGGAGCGACTTTGCCTACTTTGTTGGGAAGGGTTGTTGAGAAGTCTAATGTTAATGGATGGCCTGGCACGTGGTGGGTGCTTATAAACAGCTGTGTTCTTCCCATAGGGCCAGGGAACGTCTTTCAGGCCTTTGACGTAGCCTGTTTCTGGGTTGTATCAGTTTACCAGTTAATGCATAGCAGGGAGAATCAGTGCACAATATTCACAGATTGCATTAGGGTTTAGATAGCTCTTCCAATAGGTAATTGTTAAGCAAAAACCTTTTACTTTTATTACAGTCTATTATTAGTATTGGAAATCCTCAGTTAGACTTTCCCCCTGGTATGGAATGAAAATTCAAACACACACAGGAGATGCAAACATGTTTTTATTTGCTAATGGCTTTTAATCTTGGGAACAGAGAGAGGTTGATCATCACCTCTGCCTTGGATAATTGGGGAATGCTTCCATTTTGGAGAGGGTGATTTTAAAGAGTTGAGAGTGGGGAAGGCCAAGAGTCAAGAGCTGGTTATGGGTCATGCCTGTGTGATTTTGGTGAGTAACTTAAGCTCCCAGAGCCTCAGTTTCCTCACTGAAGGATGGAGCTGACAATTGTACTGTTGTACTGGATCGAGCATAGAAAGTTAACACTAAGACAAAAGTATGCTACATTGCAGGGTTTTTATTGCTGGCGGCCGCGGAGGACTCGCTTCTCTTTAACCCGTGGCCCTGAAAGGAGGTTGTTAAGACCTTTTATGTCTGTGAACCACCTCGGGGGTGAGGGTGAGGGGTGGGGGTGGGGGTGAGGGGCTTCAGATATTCCGAGGGCCAGTGGACTTTGGATATTCCGTAAATCACCTCCTGGGTGGAGATGAGGGTGAGGGGCTTCGGACATTCCCAGGGCCAGGGGACTCTGAACATTCTTATTGTTACTTAAGTGGTTTACAGAAGTTAAGATGAGCGTTAGTTTACACATTGTCTGGGTAGGGTGGAAATTACAGACCTTAGTTACTTATTACAAATCGCAGGGGACAAGCTGGCGTCGGTTTGGACGGCTTGCCTGTCACATTAGGGTTACAGAGAGCAGTTTCAACGGAAAAGCCGAGGCATGGTTGAGGTGTGCAGTTTACAGGGAGATTACCGTGTCACATTCTCCCCTTGTTTTATTTACAGGAATTAAATTATTGATTTCTTTAACAGATTAGTATTGTTTGTTTGTTTTAAGGGCTCCTATTGAGACTTTAATATTATTGATTTTACGGAGTCTACCCTAGATTTCATGAACCTGAGCAGTTGGTTTAGGAGGCAGGGGCCGAACATGAGTCCCAGTAGGAGTATGGCCAGAGGTCCCACCAGGCCTGTAAGGAGGGAAGTGCGCCAAGGGGACCAGAAAAACATTTTTTGATACTAACTTTTTGAAGCCTCATGAAGTTGTTTTCTGGTTTTGAGATTTTGTTTGACCAGGGAGAGGCTTTTGTGGATGAGGCCTGACTTATTAGCATAGAAGCAACATTGTTTATTAAGGACAGCACATTAACCCCCTTGTTTTAAGAATAGCAAATTTGGTCCTTGCCTAGTTGGGAGGACTATTTTAGCCAAAGACTTAACCTGATTAGTGAGTTGGGAAATGGAGTTTTTTAAGTGGCTTAAATTAGTATTTATGTGCTGAGAGGGAGTTTTAAAATTTTGGTCCCCAGTTATAAGAGCTGATATTTTAACTGCGGTGGAGCCAGCAATACTTAATTTAACTAGTAGAGGGTTGATGATAGGGACTTGCTTTTATTGGGCAGTAATAGTATCTGATGGCGCCAGGAGGTTAAGTTTCTGCTGGCCATTATACATGTTGACTCTGGGGAGGATGTGTACCGGGGTGCACAGTATGGGAGCGGAGCTGCTGAACTGGTATGTGAAAATGCAGTTGGTGAGGCCAAAAGTGCAGGCTAACCAAGTGGAATCTGGTGCCCGATAGTAAAGGTTTGTACCATTAAAGGTTACATTGTGGGAGATGTTACAATAGAGCCATAGGGAGAACCTGCAAGGGTGTAATTTGGGGAGTGGTAGCAGTGCCCAGACCCTTCTCTGTCTCTCAGGGTTACATGGAGTGTGGATTGGGAGCATGAAGAAATGGACAGGTTGGCAGGTAATTGGGAAGCTAACCCTGTATAAACGGTGGTTGAGGGTTTAGACAGCCAACAGTTATTTTAAAAATCTGTGTTAGATTTGTTGAGGAGGCGGTGGGCTGAGGACAACAAGGTTAACAGGGTTGTGTCCTCTTCGAGCCGAGTTGGGGTTGTAGGGGAAGGTAGTTGGGGGGGTATTGATTATCTGGATGAGGGGGCTTTGTATTTTTAGGGGGGCCTCTTGTTGTTGTATGATCTGGGCAATGGGTTTTATAGGGCGGTTGGGTTTGGGTGGGGTTTTACGCTGGATGGTAAAGATGTTTCCCATGTCTTATTTATGCATATATACTTTGAGACCTTAGGTTGCCCCGTTGTTCATTTACCATCTGGGGTAGTTATAGTTATCTTGAGTGGGTTACAAGACCCGGCGTAGCATGGGGATGGGGGAGAGTCTCGGTCAAAAGAGATGAAGGAGTCTATGTTTTTGGTGTACCCTGATATAGTGGAGATAGTTATATAACTTTAATGGGGGCAAAAGAATTTAAGTCTCTGAAGTTTTACTTTCTTTGTGGGGTGGATCCTGGGCACAGCTATAATCCGTAAGTTTGAAGTTGTTGCTCTACACTTGCACTGCCACACCCGGCTATAATATTTTTTTGTCCTGGGATTTACGTTTGGGGTTAGGAACGGGCCCAGGAGGGCACAGAGGTTTAGGGAAAAGGTAATGGGGGTTTTTGGAATGTACTTCAGGGTTAGCTTGACTAGGGTGGATTCTTTCCCGGTTAAGGAACTAACATTTTCCAGTGGAGCCCTCGGTGAGGACCCATTGATAGTAGGTAGGTTCTAAGCGGGGTTTGCTATAGGGATTTACAGCATGGATTAGGGTGGCGAGGGTGGTGATTGAGAAGAGCACGCAAGTCTTAGCTTTAGTGAGTCGGGGGATGAGTGTTTGACGCTCCATTGTCCTTCCGGTGGGGCAGTTTTAACTTGGGTGTGATGAATCCAGGCTGTTAGTCCGTCCACCTTGAGTGTGGTGGGTGTGACTTGGATAGCCGTGTAGGGTCCCTTCCAACGGGGGGTGAGGCCAGAGGTGGCGAATTTTTTAACAAGAACAGAGCCTCTGGGCTGGAAGGGGTGTGTCAGCTGGTCTGTTTAATGGGATGGGATGGGTGTTTTTAATGAGCTGGTGTTTCTGGGATTGAACAGACTGGAGCGCCTGTAAGGACTTAAGGAGTGTATAGTTATGGACTTCAGCATGCACGGTATCCGCAAGTCTGGGGAGTAAGGGAGGGGGCCTGCCGAACATGAGTTCAAAAGTGGGGAAGCTTTTCTGATAGGGTGTGCATCGCACACGAAGGAGGACAAAGGAAGCAGGCTGACCCAGTTTTCACCGGTCTCTAAGATAAACTTTGTCAGGGTTTTTTAGGGTCCAGTTTATTCGTTTGACTTGCCCTGAACTCTGGAGACGATAGGCATAGTGTAATTTCCAGGATATACCCAGGGCCTTGGCTAGGCCCTGAGAAATTTGTGCAGTAAAGGCGGGCCCATTGTCTGACCCCAGCGTTAGAGGGAGGCTGAACCAAGAAACAAGGTCCTCTAATAGTTTTTTTGTGACCACCCAAGCAGTCTCGGACCTAGTGGGGAAGGCCTCGACCCATCCAGAGAACGTATTTATAAACACTAGGAGATACGTATTTATAGCCATTTGCTGGGGGTTTTATTTTAGTGAAATTTACTTTCCATTGCTTCCCAGGGCTAGTCCCTTTGAGTTTTACTCTTACCTGGCTAGACCTGTTCCCTCCTGGATTTACTCGGCCACATACATTACACTGAGTAGTAATTTTTTTGATAAGTTCATGTAAGTGGGGAATGCAGTATTTGGCTTTCAGCAGCTCGGTTAGTTTGGTCTGTCCTAAGTGAGTGGCCTGGTGTGTGTTCTTAACTAGGGCCTGTTTTAGAGCCTCGGGGACTACAATTTTTGTGTCCGGTAGATTTGACTATCCTGTGGAATCTTGTGTGTCCCCTTGTTCTTTAGCAAAGTTTTCTTCATCAGGTGAGTACGTAGGGGTGGGGGCAGGGTTGGGGCTGGCAGAATTCTAAGAAGAGTCAGAGGTTTTACTGGTCCCAAGGCTGCTTGTCTGGCTTGTAGATCAGCCGCCCATTTCCCCTCGCCTCTGGTGAATTTCCCTTCTCGTGTCCTTTGCAGTGTATTAATGCCACTGCTTTGGGCTTTTATATAGCCTTTAATAGGGCTAGGAGTTCTTCTTTATTTTGATGGTTTTTCCCTCTGAGGTAAGTGGTCCTCTTTCTTTATGAATGGCTCCATGTGCATGGGCCGTAGCAAAGGCATACTGGCCATCTGTGTAGATGTTGACAGTTTTTCCCTCCACCCAGTCTAAGGCCTTTGTCAGAGCTATGAGCTCTGCCTTTTGGGCTGAGGTTCCATGTGGAAGAGCCTGGGCCCAGACAACCCGCTCTAGGGTGACTATGGCTGCTCTGGCATACCTGACTCCGTTGACCATGAAACTGCTGCCATCCGTATGCAGTACCTCCCCTGGGTTCTGTGGGAGACGTCGGTGAGGTCTGGTCGAGCAGCGTGGAGGACGTCCATGTCTGTTGGCAGTCGTGTGTGGGCTCCTCTGGCTCGCTGTCCAGTAGTAGCCTGGTGAGATTTAAAATTGCAGCCTTTAAAAACTTTATGCGGGGCTGGTCCAAAAGCAAGGCCTGTTATTGAACTACGCGGGCATTTGACATCCATTTTCCCGGAGCTCCATGGAGTAGCGACTCCACCGTGTGGGGTGCCACTAAATTTAACTCCTGCCCAAGGTTAGTCTGTCCGCCTCCTTGACTAACAGGGCTGTAGCTGCCACCAACCTCAGACAAGCTGGTCACCCAGAGGCTACGGGATTAAGTTTTTTTGAAAGGTAGGCAACTGGCTGGGACCATGGTTCCAATGTCTGGGTGACCACCCCCTTAGCGACTCCCTGTTTTTCATGCACAAACAACTGGAAGGGTTTAGAGATGTCTGGCAAGGCCAAGGCTGGGGCCGTAGTCAGGGCAGCCTTGAGCTTGTCAAAAGCCTGTTGCTCTATCTCTGCCCATGTCAAGGGCTGATTTCCTCCAGTGCAGGCATACGGGGCTTGGCTATTTTGGCAAAGTTAAAAATCCATAGCCTGCAGTACTTTACCACCCCAAGGAATTCTTGAACTTGGCATTTCATGGTGGGGGTGGGTATTTGCAGCACTGCTTGGACTCGGCTGGGTGCCAGTGCCCGGTTGCCCTTCTTTATGATATAGTCCAGGTAAGTAACTTTCGGTTGGCAGAGTTGGGCCTTTTTAGCTGAGACCCAGTAACCCAAAGTCTGTAGGGTTTTTAATAATGACTGGGTGGTTTTTTTACAGGTCTCTTGGGTTTTTGTAGCCAAGAGTAAGTTATCCACGTATGGGAGTAGGGTGCCCTCAGGGAACTTAGCTTGGGAGGCAGAAAGATCTTGGCTAAGTGCCTTATTTAACAGAGTAGGGGAGCTTTTGAACCCCTGAGGCAGTCTTGTTCAAGTGAGTTGGCCCGAGACCCCAGTATCGGGGTTAGTTTATTTAAAAGCAAATATGGGCTGGCTAACAGGGGCCAGTGGGATGCAAAAGAATGCATTCTTGAGATTTAAGACAGTGTGATGGTGGTGTTCTGGATCTAAGAGACTTAGGAGGGTGTATGGACTTGGAACTGTAGGGTGGACAATTTTCACTTGTTTGTTTACCTCCCTTAAGTCCTGTACAGGCCGATAGTTCTTTGTGCCTGGTTTTAAGACAGGGAGCAAGGGGGTATTCCAGGGGGACTTACAAGTAGTAAGGATTCTTCTTTTTAGGAGTCTGGTTATATGTGGAGCAATTTTCCGTCCGGCTTCCTGGCACATGGGATATTGTTGTATCTGGACCGGGGTTGCTGTTGCCAATAGCTGGACCACAACTGGGGTATGGGGACTTGCTAAGCCTGGGGAATTTGTCTCGGCCCACCCGCTGGGTACATTTTCTTGGAATTGGCGGAGGAGGTTTGATGTTGGAGGTTGATCTGCCCCTGAGGATAAAGCTTCCTGCAAGAGACAGTCGTCTGACAGAGCACAGGTGATGAGGATTTGCTGAGGTGGCCCTGATGCCAAGGGAGGAGGAATTGAGAGGCAAGCTTGACTCTCACCGGAAGAAATATTTGCTTGAAGTTTGTGGCGTAAGTCCCGTCCTAGGAGTGGGTACGGACACTCTGGAATGACTAAAAAGGAGTGGGTGATGGTGCTGTTCTCCAGATCAACGAATCGGTTGGTGGTTCAAGGGCTTGTTGTGGTTTTTCCTGTGGCCCCCTGAATAATTGTTTTTCTACTGGATAGTGGTCCTAGAGGCTGAGTAAGGACTGAGTGGGCTGCCCTGGTGTTGACTAGGAAGCTGACAGGTGTGCCTCCAATTTTTAAAGTGACCCTGGGCTCCTGGGGGCTTAATAAATAAGAGCCCCGGCCCTGTTAATCCTGGCTTTTTAAATTGAGAATGGCCCTTGGTAGCTTTCCCTGAGCTGTTTCTCGCCTTCTCCTCTCTGGGCACTTATTTTTCCAGTGGCCTTCCTGTTGGCAGTACGTGCACTGGTGGCATCCTAGCCTGGGCCGGGGACCCGGGGAGCTCCCCTGGGGGGTTCCCTGTCCCTGTGGGATAACTCAGGCTTCCTGAAGAGCTGCTATTACTGCTTTAGTAACTCTTTTACTTTGTTTGGCTTTTGAAGTGTCCCTATTGTTAAAAACTTTTTGGGCAATTTCCAGCAATTGGGTTAAATTTATTCTTTGGAATCCCTTTAACTTCTGTAACTTTTTTTAAATATCTGCGGCTGACTGGGAAATGAAAGCCAGATTGATGGCCTGCTGATTTTCTGGAGCTTCAGGGTCAATAGGAGTGTAGGTGTGATAAGCGTCTTGTAGACGCTCAAGAAAGGCAGCTGGCGACTCCTGCGGGCCCTGAGTTACAGTTCCTACCTTGGAGAGGTTAGTGGGCTTGCGGGCCGCTCCCCTAACGCCTTCTGGTAGGTACCAGTGAAAATCGTTTAGAGCCTGTAGACCCGCCGAGGTGTTTGGATCCCACTGGGGTTGGGTGGAAGGGAAAGTTTTATTAATTTGCTCCTGGTGGTCCTCCACCGAGCCTCCCCCATTCCAATGATGGCCTTATGGGCCTCCTGTCTAATTCTGCCCCTTTCTCCTGCAGTAAATAGTACTAGCAGTAATTGTTGACAATCATCCCAGGTGGGGTGGTAAGTTTGTAAGACAGAGTCTAGGAGCCCTGTGAGTTTCTGGGGCCTTTTAGAAAACAGAGAGTGTTGAGCCTTCCAATTGCATAAATCACTAGAGGAGAAGGAGATGTGGATGAAGAAGGGGTGGCCCCGGCTACCTGCTTCCATTGGGGGTACCTCCTGGAGGGGTAATACCCTGGGTGGGCATGGAACCCTACTACGCGTGTGGAGTGGGGACAAGGTCTGGCTACCAGTGCGGTTTGGAGAGGGATGCTGAGACCCCTGTCCAGAGGGTCTAAAGTAAGGCGTAGGTAATTTTAGATTCTTTTCTGGGGTTGGGAGAATGGCCCGTTCTGCAGGGGTCTTCTTTGGGCTGGCTAATATGACCTGAAGTCCAGCCTGTTTTATGCAATGCTTCAGCCATGGGGGGTGGGGGAGGTTGTTGGATTAAACCATTGGTTGATGTATGGAAACTGGTCAGGATATCCAGGAGTTTTTGAGACTATTTTCTATACAGCCTGGGTAATTTTTGGGTCATAGGTTCCACTATCTAGCCACCTAACTTCAAAAGACGGCCATTATAGTTCACATAGAAAGTGGAGTTTCCTAGGGGTTAATTTTACCCCATATTGGCCTGAGAACCCAGCCTTTTGGCTGTCATGCAGGGGGTACAAGGCCAGGAGCTAGATGACCCCATTTTTTTTTTTTTTTAGCTTTTGAATTTTCCCCAAAATTTAAGACTGGCTTTACTGAGGATTTGAACCAACAACCTTGCAGTTGCAAGCCCTATACCTCAACTACTGTGCCAACAGGCCACTCATCTTAAACATACGCAGAAAGCTTTCTTAAGCCGTATTTTGGATGCAAATACTGTACCCTGAGGTGGTGTGGCCTGCCTGAAAGCAGGTGTTTGTGTGTGGGGGGGGGAGTGGGGAGGAGATGGGGGGGTGGGGGGAGACGGGCGGTGGCGGGGAGGGCTGGTGGCCAGCAGAAAAAAAAATGCTTTTTGTGTCAGTTTAAAGCAGAGCTCGCAGCCGCTGGGCTGGCTATGAATTCCCCGCCCCTGCGGCTTTTGGTTGCCTCGACACAGGGACCCTAAAAAGCATTAAATCCCTCTCTCCCTCTCTCTCTCTCTTTTTGCTCTCTCGCTCTCTTTTTGCCTCTCCTCTCTGTCTCTTTCTCTCTCTACTTTCTCTGTCTCTCCCTCCTCTCCCCTCTTTCTCCGCTCTTCTCTGTCTACTTTCTCTCTCTTTCTCTTTTCTGTCTCCTCTCTCTCCTCTTCCCTTCTACTTTCTTGTTCTCTCTCTCTCTCTCTCTCTCTCTGTCTCTGACTCCTCTCTCTTTTTTGGGTCTTTCTTTCCCGATAGTAACTCGGGTTTTGTGGTTTTTATAGTATTTTTCATTTTGGCAGGCATTATACTTGTGTTTTGCCCTTTCCAGCGCCAGTTTTAAAAGTGCCTTTACAGCTAAATTTTGTAGGGAAAGTACAATTAATTTGATGGGTCTGTCTTTTGTACGGGCCAGGGGAACAGGTGGGAGGGGTCAAGGGTGAGGATAGAATTTTCTTAAGAAGCCGTAGAGGGGCTCGTAATAGGCCTTGTATAGGCTTAGTGCCGCTCGGGCGTGGTCTTCTCTTAAATGACACCTGACGTCCAGTGGCCTTGGGAATGTTGGAGAATGGCAAAACAAATGAACTAGGAGGTCCACAGGGTGTGAATTTTGAATCCACCAGAGCGTACAGAGTTGACAAGAGATCTGCCAGTCTGTTCTTATTAAGCTGTGACACCCGCCTCCCAGCAGTCAGCGTGGTGCCAAAAACTGAATAGGGGTGGGCTTCAGAGCACTGGCCGTAACAACACTTAATATTTTTTTTGACAGAACAGACAATTATTTTGTTTTCACCCTAAATGGCTATGAAGAGTTGGTACCTTTTTGTTTAGAAGTTGATTTCTCAGGACAGAGAAAAAATTACACCTGAGACGCTGTGGGCAGAATTTTCTTTGGGACATCAGCTGTTGAAGGGAAACAAAAATTATACCCAACATGGGCAGAAATACTCCTGTCCTGGGGCGGGTGGCTGAGAGAACTTACAGGCCACAATGATGATAATAAGAAAGAAAACAGAAAGAGACAGGGCTAAAGCTATCTGCCACATGGCAGAGTCAGAAGAAGTGAGGCCTCAATAGTAGAAGAATAGGAGTAGGAAGGAGAACAGAGTTACTTCTAGGGGCATGGATTCAGTAAAAGTCCCCTGCAGCCAGTGGTCTGTTACTCATTGTAGAACATCTTCCACTCCAAGGGAAGCAGGCCTAAACCACTGTATATCAGCCAACAGGAGCTCAAGCGATCCACTTGCCTTGGCCTTCCAGAGTGCTGAGATTATAGGCATGAATCACTGTGCTGGCAAGAATGATTATTTGCAGGAGCCCACCACGGAAGACCACCCCTGCAAATGTCCCTTTAAAGAAAAATGGACATGGTGACTATTTTCCATACACTGAAGTCTGATGCATCAGTGGAAAGGAGTGGATCACACTGACATAGCTGAATCATACAAAGGGTTGAGAGGGACAAGCCAATCTTAGAGTCATATGAGCAGAATGAGACCATTTATTTTGCATATTCGGCAACATGCAAAAGCAAATAATACAACGTTTGCAGAAAACAAAATCACAGCTGGGTATAGTGGCTCACGCCTGTAATCCCAGCATTTTGGGTGTCCGAGGTGGGTGGATCACTTGAAGTAAGGAGATTGAGACCATCCTGGCCAACATGGTGAAATCCCGTCTCTACTAAAAGTACAAAAATTAGCTGGGCATGGTGGCATGTGCCTGTAGTCCCAGCTACTTGGGAGTTTGAGGCACAAGAATCACTTGAATATGGGAGGTGGAGGTTGCAGTGAGCCGAGATGGTGCCATTGTACTCCAGCTTGGGCAACAGAGCAAGACTCCGTCTCAAACACACACACACACACACACACACACACACCCACACACCCCCACACACCCCAAACAAACTGTGTATGCATCTCAAAATTCTTTTGCACCAAAATAAGCTCATACTTACTTGTTACAACATGGCTGTACAGGATCTAGTTTGAGGCACGAAGAAGGATAAGACATCAGTTTGAAAGGAACCCCGTGAGAGCAACATGAATTCTGCTAAGATTGAAGCAAGAACAAACATCATGTTTATGGTAAATCTCGGGTGGAAGGATGGTGAAAACATGAACGCTTTATGAAAAGTCTGGGGGGACAATGCCCCAGATAAATCAGCGGTTTACAAACAGGTATCTCATTTTAAGAAGGGGCAAAACAATATTGACTAGCCAGGCATGGTGTTGCGTGCCTGTCCTAACTACTGGGGAGGCTGAGGTGGGAGAATCGCTTGAACCTGGGAGGTGGAGGTTGCAGTGAGCCAATGTTGAAAATGAAGTGCACAGCGGCAGATCATCCACATCAATTTTCAAGGAGAAAATTAATCTTAGTTGTGCCCTAACTGAAGAGGACTGATAACAGCAGAAACAATAGCCAACACCATAGACATCTGCCCTGGTTCTGCTTACACCACTCCGAGTGAAAAATTAAAGTTGAGCAACGCCACTCAATGAGTATAAAACTTGCACCCAAATCAGCTAACAGACAAAAGCAGAATTTTCAATGGAAATTTAAACAAGTGAGATCAAGATCCTGAACATTTCTTGGGAGCATTGTAACATGAGATGGAACAGGGCTTTACTATTATGATTCTGAAGACTAAGCCCAAGTGAAGCCATGGATACCGAGAGGGGGAAGGAAAGGCAGGCTGGTCAAGGGTAAGGTCATGGCAATAGTTTTCTGGGATGCTCCAGCCATTTTGCTTGTTGACTTTCTGGGGGGGGCAAAGAATGATAACATCTGCTGCTGATGGGTGTTTTGAGAGAGCTAGCTAAAGCTTTAACCAGAAAAACACCTGAGACACCTTCCTCAGAAAGTCCTTCTCCACTGTGAGAGCAACACTCTGGCTCTCATCAAACAAGGGCGATTTGGGGAGAGTTTTGATGGGAAGTTATTAGGTGTCCTCTTTACCATCCTGATTTTGCACATTCTGACTTCTTTTTGTGTCCTAACCTTAAAAAAAATCTTCAAGGGGCCCATTTTTCTTCAGTTAATACTGTAAAAAAAACTACATTGACATGGTTAAATTCCCAGGACCCTCAGTTCTTCAGCGATGGACTAAATGGCTGGTATCCTGACTTACAAAAGTGTCATGATCTTGGATGGGTGCAATGGCTCATGCCTAAAATCCCAACACTTTGGGAGGCTGAGGCAGAAAGATCACCTGAAGCCAGGAGTTCAAGATCAGCCTGGGCAACATAGTAAGACTCTGTCCCTACAATTTTTTTTTTTAATTAGACAGACATGGTGACATGTGACTGTAATACCAGCTATTCTAGGGGCTAAAGTGAGAGGATTGCTTGAACCCAGCAGACTGAGGCTGCAGCGAGCCATGATCACGCCACTGTACTCCAGCCTGGGCAACAGAGCCACACCCTCTCTCAAAACAAAAAACAAAAAACCAAAAAAAGTCATGATCTGATGGAGCTTATGTTGAGAAATAAATTTTTTATTTTATATTTTTATCTTTTACTTCAATATTCGTGAACTTTTTGAAGTCCCCTTGTATATACAGGCACTGTGCTAAGGTGCCTGACATGCATTCTTTTATTAAATCCACAAAACAATCATACTGGGTAGGTGCTGCGGTTATCTTCACTTTACAGATGTGTAAATTGAGGCCTGATATGGTTTGGCTCTGTGTCCCCACCCAAATCTCATAATCTAAAATTGTAATCACCATATGTCAGAGAAGGGGCCTGGCAGGAGGTGATTGGATTATGGGAGTGGATTTCCCCCTTGCTGTTCTTGCAATAGTGAGTGAGTTCTCATGAGCTCCGATGGTTTAAAAGTGTGGCACTTCCCCTTCACTTTCTTGCCTGCCGCCATGTAAGACTTCACCTTCTGACATGATTGCAAGTTTCCTGAGGCCTTCCCACCTATGTGGAACTGTGAGTCAGTTAGACTTCTTTTCTTTATAAATCATCCATCACGCCCAGCCTCCCACGATGTATTAAATTTGAAAAATTTCAAGTCTGCAGAAGAGCTTCAAAAATAATATACTGGTTCAATGAACACCCATGTCCCTGTCATCCTGAAGTGGCTATCTTTAACACTGTGTCACATGTGCGCTATCAATCATCTATCATCATTAGCTATCCAACTATCTGTTCTATCTCTCTATCTGTCTATCTATTGGTCTATCTATCTGTCTGATATATCTGTATTCATCTATCTGTATCTAGTATCTATTTTTGTATCTCTATTTGATCGATCTGTATTCATCTATCAACCATTTTTGCATCTATGTCTCTATCAGTCTAGTTGTATTCATCTGTATCTATCATCTGTTTTTGTATCTGTATCTATTCATTCTATCTGTATTCATCTATCTGTATCTATCTTCTGTATCTCTGTACCTATCTGATCTATCTGTATCATCTGTTTTTGTATCCATATTTCTGTATCCATCTGTCAATCTGTGTTCATCTATCTGTATCTATCATCTAACTCTATCATCTGTTTTTGTATCTATATCTCTGTATCTGTCTAATCTATCTGTATTCATGATCTGTGTCTATCATCTGTTTTTGTATTTATATCTCTGTATCTCTCTCTCTCTCTCTTATTATTTTTTCCTGGGCACCAAGTGCAGACATCATGGCGTTTCACCTCTTTCATACTGCTATGTGCATATCCTAAGAACACAGACATCCTTTTTCATAACCACAATGTATTGTTCATATTTAGGAAAGTTCAGATTGGTACAGTACTATTATATGAGGTAGAGTCAATATTTGCATTTTCCCAATAATGTATTTTATAGCTAAAAAAGCCCAGGACCCATTTAAGGATCATGCATAGCATTTATTAGTCATTTTGATTCAGTCTCTTGGAATCCAGAACAGTCCCCTTGCTTCTTTTTGTCTTTCATGGCATGGGTACTTGGAGACCACAGACCAGGTGTCTTGTACAAAGTCTCTCAATGTGGAATCGTTTGATTGTTTCCTGGTGATTGCATTGGAGTTAAATATTTCTGGTTAAAAAAAAATGATATGGGTGATGTTGTGTTCTTAGCACTTTCCATCACCAGGTATGTGATGTCATTTGTCACATTATCAATGATGTTAACCTTGATCACCTGGTTAAGGTGATATTGTCGGATTTCTCCCCTGTAAAGGAATCTTTTCCATTCATAATTAACATCTGCCATTTTGTAACTCAGGGGAAATATCATTCAGGTGAAGAAATCATTGAAGAGTGCAAGCAGGAAAAGACAAAACAGATGTAACAGGCTCTGTCTGGCTGACACAGTTGGCCCAGCTTCCAGGTTCTTACAAGCTTGAGGATGAGCTGCATGCAACCAGTGAAACAGCTGATGGCTTTTTGCTCTGTGGCTGTATGTATGCAAAGCAGTGCTCTTGCCCAGCAAGTGTAGATTTATTGATTGTGTTAACTCTCCATGATTCGGTAATTCGGACTGACTGCTGGGGTGCAGCAAATCTTTCTTAAGTGGTTGCATTAGTTTTCACATCATGTAGCTGCTAAAGTAGAGGACGTGGCCAGCTTCCCCTCCTCTCTACCGTCTTTCCAAGGGCAGCAGCTCGGACACATGCTATTCCGGACCACCATCTCCCTCACCTCATGATTACAATAGTCCCCCACGTGGCCCCCCGTAACATCTGCTCTGCTCACCTCCTCACCCTGGTGCATGCTTCTTGAAGCAACCTCAGTGAACTTTGCAAAAACTCAAAGGTCCAGTGCAGGGGCTCACGCCTAAAATCCCAACACTTTGGGAGGCTGAGATGGGTGGATCACCTGAGGTTTGAGACCAGCCTGGCCAACGTAGAGAAACCCTGTCTCTACTAAAAACACAAAAATTAGCTGGGTGTGGTGGCACGTGCCTGTAGTCCCAGATATTTCAGAGGCTAAGGCAGGAGAATTGCTTGAACCTGGGAGATGGAGGTTGCAGTGAGCCGAGATGCTGCTGCACTTTAGCTTGGGTGACAGAGCAAGACTCTGTCTTAAAAAAAAATCCCCAATAACCAAAAAACAAAAAACCCCTCAAATCAGATGATTAACCAGCTCCTTGAAACTTCTCCCACTGCGCTTAGAATGAAGATCTAAATCCTTCTGTGACCTACCCTGGATGGTCTTGCCCTTGCCTTTCTCTCAGACCTCATTTTCTTCATCTCTAGGCTGTCTCTGCTTTCTGAACCCAGCCATGGTGTCTATCTTTCTGTTTCACAAAAATACTTCTGCCTCAGGGCCTTTGCCAGATGGAAGCTCTTGAGTATATGCTAAATAACAGCACTGAGTAGTTTAAAAGAAGCTGATTCTCTGGCTGGATGTGGTGGTTCACACCTGCGGCGGGAGGATCACTTGAGCCCAGAAGTTTGAGGCTGTAGTGAGCTATGATCGTGCCACTGCACTCCAGCCCGGGTGACAAAGCAAGACCTTGTCTCTAAAATAAAATCAAATCAGATAAAATCGCTTATCTAAAGGGAGAAATGTCTTCTTTTCATAGCCACAGAGCCTGGTGCCTCTTTTTAAGGGGAGGGGGAGAGCTGGACTCCTGGCATCTGACCTTGCTCACGGCTGAGGTTTGATGTCCTTTAGTAGTGATGCCCGCACCTCGTGAGGGGCCATCATTGGGCAGGTGGTTAAAATGTACTGTCTGTGGAGTGAGTGTGGGTGTGGGGGCTGACCTCCAGTCAGAGTAATTAATGGGCTTTTTGCACTGGAGAGGCACCTCCCATTCCACAGGCAGCAGAGACAGATGGAGGAGTCTTAACGCTGCGTTAGGGACAGCTGTGGGCAGCTCACCTGGAGGTTTTTTTTTTTTTTTTTTTTTTTCTTTTCAAGAGACAGGCTCTTGCTCTGTCACCCAGGCTGGAGTGCAGAGGTGCAATCTCAGCTCACTGCCCCCTAGAATTCCTGGGTTCAAGCCTCCTGAGTAGCTGGGACTACAGGCATGCACCACCACACCTGGCTCATTTAAAAAAATTTGTTTGTGGAGACGGGCATGGTGGTGTCTCACTATGTTGCCCAGCTGGTCTGGAACTCCCGGCCTCAAGCAATCCTCCTGCCTTGGCCTCCCAAAGTGTTGAGCTTACAGGCATGAGCCGTGTGCCCGTCCTTCACCTGGCCTTCTGTGTCATCCTGTCTCCCGCTGCTTTGTAAACAGATCCAAATTCTGGACTTTACCTGAATCCTACCCTAACCCTAACCCTATCCCAGTGCCTACCCTAGCTTTAGCCTTTATTCCTAACCCTCATCTATATCTGAATCCTGATCTTACCTCAGCCCTTCCCCTAAGCTTTGCCGTAAACTTAACCCTTACCCCTAACCTTTATCTTAACTGTAACCCCTATCTGTCCCTGACAGTTAACCCCGATCCTTCCCCAATCCTCCATTTCTCCTCTGTAGTCACACGTTTATTTGTTTACTCATTCATTTATTTTTCTCCCATATTTATTGAGCATCTGCTCTGTCAGTGAGGGTTCCACCAGGAAAGAGAAGGCACAGTTTAACTATATAATTGAGGTGAATTTGATAAAAGAACTGTTGATCATGAGGTGGGTGAGGTCAAGGGAACTGAAGAGTATATTGAGGCATGATAGATACAGTGAAATTCTTCCTCAAATAAATTACACTCTGTTTCCCTGATTTTAATTTTATAAGGCCTAACCCACTTGTTTCCTGATCTGCCAGGGCAGATGTCTTAGCTTGTAGCATATACTCCTTTCCTTATTTGGACATGTTATTGCTTTCCTAGCATTTTTGCAAGCCACACAAGCCTTTGCCCTCCCTTCCTTTGTTCTCCATTGCCTTTACCTATTTAGGAAAGTTTTAAGCTTTTAGCCAATCGGGTTTGGCTTAGACTGTGCGGTCCAGCTCCAGCCAATGGAGACTAGATACAGTGGTAGAAGCCTCATCTGTTAGGGATAAAAAGCCCTCCTCTTCTTTGTTCAGGGTACCCTCATGGCGAGCAGGCTGGTAAGTCGCACCCTTCTGCAGAAGTAAAAATTGCCTTACTGAGAACTCCTCTGTTCAAGTGTTCATTTTCTTTGCAACTCTGAACTCTTACTTCTAACAAGGCACGGAGCTGGGGACTAGTGTGATGAGAAGCAGCTACCACCTGTGGGGTGAAGGGAGAGTTGGGAGAACCCAGTGACAGGCAGTGCTCTAGAGGAGGTGCTGCTGGCAGGCACTGTTGTCGGGGAGGTGCATTGTTGCAGTTTTTGCCATAAAACAGCCCAGATCTGGAAGGGGGTGGGAAAGGAGCACCTGGATCTCCTCTTCCTCTTGCCTTCCTGGCCTCTATGAGTACCAGTCGCTGGGCCTGCTCCCTATTGGCTGGTCCTGCCTGGAACCAGAGTGCAGAAGTCTGTGGGGGGTCAGCTCCTGGCCTGGGACATAGGCAGGGTAGAGAATGGCTCTGAGTGGGGAGCGGACAGGAATGAGGGTAAGCAGCATGTGTACTGTGTGCCAGGCACTGCTCCGGGTCCAGGGTAATGGCAAGTGGACAAGGTACCCTAAATCCCCACCCCCTGGCTTGGTGTGGAGGCTCATGCCTGTGATCCCAGCAATTTTGGTGGCCGAGGTGGGCGAATCACCTGAAGTCAGGAGTTTGAGACCAGCCTGGCCAACATGGTAAAACCCCGTCTCTACTAAAAATACAAAAATTAGGCAGGCATGGTGGTGAGTGCCTGTCATTTCAGCTACTCGGGAGGCTGAGGCATGACTGTTGCTTGAATCTGGGAGGCGGAGGTTGCAGTGAGCCGAGATCGAGACACTGCACTCCAGCCTGGGTCACAGAGTGAGTCTCAAAAACAAACTAACAAACAAAAAAAACCCACCCTCATGAAGTTTGCCTTGTAGTGGGAGCAGACAGCCCAAGTAGCAAGTTAATAAATGACAAGACAATTTCAAACAGTGAGAAGTGCCACAAAAATAAAGAAGGACAATGAACCGAGCAGAGTCAGCATATTTTTTTTTTCTGTAAAGGGTTGGATGTTAGATATTTTGGTTTCATAAGCCCTTGGATCTCTGTCACAACTGTTCAACTATGTCATTGTAGCACAAAAGCAGCCACAGATAATCTGCAAATGAATGGTCATGACTGCATTCAAATAAAACTTTATTTACAAAACAGACTGGTACAGTGGCACATGCCTGTAATCCCAGCACTTTGGGAAGCTAAGGCAGGAGGATCACTTGAGCCCAGGGATCTTGAGTTTGAGACCAACCTGGGCAACATAGCAAGACCCCATCTCTCCAAGAAAGAAAAAATTAGCTGGCGTGGTACGGTGTATGCCTATAATCCTGGCTACTTAGGAGGCTGAGGTGGGAGGATTGCTTGAGCCCAAGAGTCTGAGGCTGCAGTGAGCTATGATGGTGCCACTGAACTGCAGCCTGGGCAACAGAAAAAGCCCCTGTCTCAAAAAACAAAACCAAAAACAAAAAAGCAAGCAGTGGGCCGGATTTGGCTTGCTGATCTCTAGCCACAGAATGACTTGGCGGTGGAGATGGAGGGGCGGGGGTAGACAGTGGTTAGATAAGGTGGTCAAGGAAGGCCTCTCTGAGGAGATGACATTGACCTGAGGCCTGAGTGACCAGAGGGCTCATCGTGAACCAGCCAGGCAAAGATCTGGATCTGAGTCTTAGAGAGGGAACAGCATTCATTCAGCAGCAGATATTCACCAAGCCAGGTCAATATCTCTTTGTGCTAGGTATTACTGCAGGCCCTGAGGCGCTCAGCAGCTAACGAAGCAGACAGAACTTCTGTCCTCGTGGAACTGACAGTCCAGATGAAGTCCTTGAGGGTACGATGGTGGGTGGGGGGCATAGTGTGGGAAGAGTTGAGCATCTTCCAGGATTTAAGGATCTTAAAGGATTTAATAGAATGTAAGAGACCAGGCCGGGCGCGGTGGCTCACGCCTGTAATCCCAGCACTTTGGGAGGCCGAGGCAGGTGGATCACGAGGTCAAGAGATCGAGACCATCCTGGTCAAAATGGTGAAACCCCGTCTCTACTAAAAATACAAAAAATTAGCTGGGCATGGTGGCGCATGCCTGTAATCCCAGCTACTCAGGAGGCTGAGGCAGGAGAATTGCCTGAACCCAGGAGGCGGAGGTTGCGGTGAGCCGAGATCGCGCCATTGCACTCCAGCCTGGGTAACAAGAGCGAAACTCCGACTCAAAAAAAAAGAAAAAAAAAGAGACCAGAAGACTTGGGGTGGGAGGGAGGAATGGGCGAGGACAGAGGACTTGTAGAAAGCAGTTTGCAGGAAAAAGCTTGTGTTCAGAGATAGCTATTTCACCCTGCTCTGCAGTGTGGGGTGCATCCAGGCGTGGGAAATGCCAAGTGCTAGTGGCAGAGGCTGGGTGAGGCCAAGCCACCAGTGCTGGTTTCAGTTGGCAGGACAACTCGGGGAGGGTGGCCCTGGCTGTCTGTGGCATGGCTCTTCAGGGGAATGGAACACACCACATATCCCCAATTTTAGGGACCACAAATGGTACCGATTATGTACCTGTCTCCCATGGGATGCTGCACTGGAGTGGCCAGGCTGTCTTCCATTCATGGAGCCAGCGCTGGGAGGCTCGGTCCAGGGATTCCATTCAACAACCCTCAGGTGCATCTGACCCATAGAACCACAGATACATCTTTTCTTTTTGAGACAAGGTCTAGCACTGTCACCCAGGCTGGACTGTAGTGGCATGATAATAGCTCATTGCAGCCTCCATTCCCCAGGCTCAAGCAATCCTCCTACCTCGGCCTCCAGAGCTGCACACCTGGCGAACTTTTTAAATTTTTTGTAGCGACGTGGTCTCCCTATGTTGCTCAGGCTGGTCTCAAACTTCTAGGTTCCAGCAATCCTCCCGCCTTGG
Source organism: Sapajus apella (assembly GCF_009761245.1). Classification (NCBI taxonomy): domain Eukaryota; kingdom Metazoa; phylum Chordata; class Mammalia; order Primates; family Cebidae; genus Sapajus; species Sapajus apella. The sequence goes on from NW_022436942.1 coordinate 70,631,241, forward strand.
CCTCCTAAGGTGCTGGAATTACAGGTATGAGCCACCACATCTGCCTAGATGCATCTTATTTGATCCCAGACAGGATTTTTTTTGTTGTTTTTATTTCTTTTAAATTGAGGTGAAATTCACATAGCATAAAATTAAGCATTTTAATGAGTACCATTGAATGGCATTTGGTACAGTCACACTGTGGTGCAACCATCACTTCTATTTAGTTCCAAAACATTTTCATCACCCCAAAAGAAAATCCTGTATTTATCATGCAGTTACTTCCCATTTTCTCCTCCCAGACAGAATTTTAAAAATATGCAAATTAGTTGACATGAAGAGGAAAAGGGTATTTTTCATTTAAATTAGATTTCAGCTCTTTCTTTCTCTCTCTCCCTCTCCCGTCCCTCCCTCTTCCTCCCTCCCTCCCTTCCTTCCCCACTTTGTTGTCTAGGCTGGAGTGCAATGATGTGATCATAGCTCACTTCAGCCTCGACATCTTGGGCTGAGGCAACTCTCCTGTCTCAGCCTCCAAAGTACCTGGGACTGTGGGCACACATCACCACACCCAGCCCAGATTTCAGCTTTCTCTTGAAAAACAGGACTTCCTGGCAATACCAAGTCTGCAGTCTTCCCTGACAACAAATGGCAGCCACCCCCTTTCCAGGGGGCCCAAGTGTTCCTTTTGCCAAAGTCCCTACCACCTCCTATTGTGTCTGTGACATGACAGTTGAGTGCCACTTGTCATGTATCAGCACATTCCTGCTGTTACAGTAGAGTTAGGAGAAAAGTGAAGTATTTCTTTTAACCAGTGCCATTTTGAGAGGGAAAGAAGAAAAGGTGGATTGAGAGGACTGCATGTTGAAAGTCGATGAGAAACGTGCATTTTTCTTTGTAGAAGTAATGCTCTTGTTACAGGCTTAATGTACAAAGTGCCTGTGACATCTAAGACATTATTAGAAGACAAATGTTTTTGATTGCACTCCCTACTATACAGCAGTCCTCACTCTATTCACTGGAACTCATTCTCAGTGAGGCTCAGAGAGGGCAAGTGGCTTGCTCAAGCACACACAGCATGTTTGTCAGTGCAGAGCTGGGGCCGGAGCTCAGACTGCCTGCTTCCTCATCGTGCGCTTGTTCTACTTTGTCATCATCTGTGAAACTGTCTGCAAGTGCCACCTCTCTCTGGGGACATGCCTAAGTCCTCACAGTCCCTGGAAGAAAGTGCAATGTGATTCTTTAATCTCTCCGGTTGCATTTCATCTTTCCCAAGAGTTAATGGTGCTTCCCGTCATGCAACACTCCAAAAAAAAAAAAAAAAAAAAAAAAAAAAGCCGGGTTATCTCTCTGGCCCTTTGCCATCTCAGAGAGATGTTTTTAAAAATGATGATTTCATTATCTTTCCCTGAATACAAATTTTCATTCTAGCAACCTCTGCTAAAGGCAGCTTGGCCAGACCTGACCCAGCCATCTCTCCTTGCCCTGGCCCCACAGCCCAGCCTTCCCATTTATCAGTGATGACATCATATACACGGGCTCCCAGGCTGTCCAACCTTGGATTGATAACATCTTTGAATCTTTTCTCTTTTATTCCCTCTATCCAAGTACTTACGAATTCCTAGGGTGAATGCACTGCTTTTGGCCATCTAGTGATTACCCCAGAACTTAGAATTTAAAAAAAAAAAAAGGGAGTTGGGGGACATGGGCACCAGACAGTCCTGGGTTCTGCTCCTGACTCTGCTAGTTTTTGTCTATGTGATATGGGCAAGTTTGGTAATGTCATCAAAACCTAAATTCCAAGATCCTTTTCAATGGAGGACTTGTCACCTCAAATACTGGGGGTGCTGACGGCAGATGGCTCTCAGCTGTTAACCCCTTTAGCAATCCCTTCAGCTGCAAAGCCACCTCGCTCAAGGTTATTCCACTTCTGGGGACAGTCCACAGCCCAAGATAGATCAAGATGGGGCATAAAGTTGTGTCCATCTGGACCCAACTTGAGACATCACCAGTTTAGCTCTAGCACTCCCTGTAGGGTAGGCTGAGGATGCGGTCGGCCTTGCATCCCAGCTCAACTTCCCCCTGTGCCCACTCCTGCTTCCTTCCTCAACCCTCCCCAGGGATTGATTCCAAGGGACCTCCTTAATATATCGCCTGGATGCTAAACTTGGTCTCAGAGACAGTGTCCTGGGGAATGTCACTAGGGATGGTGAGTGGTAATCACACCTACACCACCGCCTTGTTCTGGGGATCAATGAGGCAGTCGTGGGAGCTGGCACATAGTAAGTGTTCAGACAGTGTCATTAATTAGTAGCATATTTATTTACTAGGTGCAAGGCATTGTTCAGGGTACGTGAGGCACAGTGGGCATTATCAGTTCTGGTTCACAGTTGAGAAGCAAATACTTGCCAAAGGTTACATGGTTCGTTCATGGTCCAGCTTGGGGCTAATCAGCTGCTAAAGAGACTGGGCTTTGCAGAGAATCCCACCTGGCTGGCACCAATCCCAACCCTGGACTGCTTGGCTGTGTGGTCTCCGGTACATCAGGACTCTCTCTGAGCTCCAAGTTCCACAGCTGTAAAATGGGATAAGACAGAGCCCAACTTAGAGAATTGTTGTGGGGATCTGATGAGTTAGTTCTTGTAAATAAAGTGCATGGAGTGGCGCCTGTCATACAGTATATGCTCAGTGAATGACAGCTATCACTATCACCATTTATGGTAATTACTCATTATTATTATTAGCTATACTCTCTGTGCCCCAGGGACTTGAATGATAACTGGAGGGATAAACCATACATAGTATTTTTTTTTTTTTTTTGAGTCTGGGTCTCGCTCTGTCACCTAGGCTGGAGTGCAGTGGTGTGGTCTTGGCTCACTGCAATCTGCACCTCTTGGGCTCAAGCAATTCTCCTACCTCAGCCTCCCGAGTAGCTGGGACTATAGGCATGCACCACTACACCCAGCTAATTTTTGCATTTTTTTGTACACAAGGGGTTTTGCCACATTTGCCAGGCTGGGTGTGAACTTCTGGGCTCAGGAGTTCTTCCTGCCTTGGCCTTCTGAAGTGCTGTGATGACAGGCACGAGCCACTGTGTTCATTCCATACATAGTATTTAAAAAAAAATTTTTTTTTTGAGGCAGAGTTTTGCTCTTGTTGCCCAGGCTGGAGTGCAATGGTGTGATCTTGGTTCACCACAACCTCTGCCTCCTGGGTTCAAGCAATTCTGCTTCAGCTTCCCGAGTAGCTGGGATTATAGGCACGTGCCACCATGCCTGTCTAAGTTTTGTATATATATGTATATATATTTCTTTTTTTTTGAGTTGGGGTCTTACTCTATTGCCCAGGCTGGAGTGCAGTGGTGCGATCTCAGCTCAAGCAATCCTCTTGCCTCAGCCTCCCGAGTGGTTGGGATTATAGACATGCACTGCCACTCCTGGCTAATTTTTGTATTTTTAGTAGAAATGGGATTTCACCATATTGGCCAGGCTGGTCTCAGACTTCTGACCTTGTGATCCGCTTGCCTCGTCCTCCCAAAGTGCTAGGATTACAAGTGTGAGCCACTGTGTCCGGCCAGTTTTGTATACATATATCTTTCAGTAGAGACGGAGTTTCACCATGTTGGCTAGGCTGGTCTCAAACTCCTGACCTCAAGTGATCCTCCTGCCTCAGCCCCCCAAAGTGCTGGGATTACAGGCATGAGCCACTGTGCCTGGTCAAGTTCAATGTTTGATAGTAGAGTAGGGTGACTATAGTTAACAAAAATGTGCTGTACTCAGGTAATGGATACCTTCAATACACTGACTTGATTATTATGCATTATATATATGTAACACAATTTCTCTTATCCTCATAAATATGCACAAGTACAAATAATAAAAAGGAAGACTTGAATTCTATTCTCTACTCATGTCTGCATGGGCAAGTCTGGGTTTCAGGTGTCTACCTGCAAAATGAGAATAATTAATATTTGCCTGGTTTATCTCACAGCCTTGTTTCAAGGTTTCAAGGTTTCAAGGTTCATTGTAAAAGTGCTTTGGAAGTGACAGAGTGCTCTACCAATTAACTGGTTATGAATGATCTGGCTAATTCATTCATTTTTTTTTTTTTTTTTGAGATGGAGTCTCACTCTGTCATCCAGGCTGGAGTGCAGTGGTGCAATCACAGCTCACTGCAACCTCCATCTCGCAGGCTGAAGTGATTCTCCTGCCTCGGCCTCCTGAGTAGCTGGGATTACAGGTGCCCACCACCACACTCGGCTAGTTTTTGTATTTTAGTAGAGATGGGGTTTCACCATGTTGGCCAGGTTAGTCTCAAACTCCTGGTCCAAAGTGATCCAGCAGTCTTGGCTTCAAAGTGTTGGGATTACAGGCAAGAGCCACCACGTCCAACCTGGTTAATTCCTTCTGAATTGCCCGCTCACTATGTGCCAGGCACTGTGCTAGGTGCCGCAACTTTGGCTGTGGACAAGATGGACACGGTCCCTACCTTGTTGAAGTGTATAACCTGGTGGGGAGACAGAAGAAAAAATGACACAAATAAGTATAGAACTGCATCTTGTGAAGGAAAAATGGCAGCGTGGGTGGATGGTGAGAGAGGTGGTTGGAGGCATCTGTTTTAGGAGGTCAGGGAGGGTCTCTCTGGAGAGGGGACACTTAAACCTGAAGCATGAGAAGGAAGCAGCCAGCCAAGGAATGGGAGAAGAGCTTTCTGGGCAGAGAAGACAGCACAGGCAGCAGTCCTGGGTAGGAAGGGGTCTTGCCTATTCTAGGAGTTAAAGGTATGGCTGCAGGAGATGAGGGCGGAGGCTAGCAGACTGAGAGTCGTGGGAACCAGAGCAACTCCATCTTGAACAGGGGCTGGGTAAAACGAGGCTGAGACCTACTGGGCTGCATTCCCTGGAGGTTAGGCGTTCTTAGTCACAGGATGAGATAGGTGGTTGGCACCAGATACGGGTCACAAAGACCTTGTTGATAAAACCGTTTGCCATAAAGAAGCCAGCTAAAACCCACCAAAACCAAGATGGTGATGGAAGTGACCTCTGGTTGTCTTTGCTGCTCGTTACACGCTAATTAGAATACATTAGCAGGCTAAGAGTCGCTCCCAGGAGTGCCACGACAGCTTACAAATGCCATGGCAATGTCAGGAAGTTACCCTATATGGTCTAAAAGGGGGAGAAACCCTCAGTTCTGGGAATTACTCACCCCTTTCCCAGAAAACTCATGAATAATCCACCTCTTGTTTAGCATATAATGAAGAAATAACGAAGTATGCCCAGCTGAGCAGCCCATGCCGCTGCTCTGCCTATGGAGTCGCCATTCTTTATTCATTTACTTTCTTAAACTCGCTTTCACTTTATGGACTCACCCTGAATCCTGTCTTGTGTGAGATCCAAGAACTCTCTCCTGGGGTCTGGATCGGACCCCTTCCTGATAACAGCTGAAGAAGCAGAAAGAAGCCCCATTGAGCAAGGGGTACAGGGGTGGCAGGCCCTTAGGCCTCAGCGTAAGGGTTTTGATTATGTTTTGGTTAGAATAGGAAGACGCTAAAAGCCTTTAAACAGGTGAAAGTCACAATACAATTTTCTTTAAAAAAAGAGAGGAAAACTCTGCCAAACGAATGAGGTTATTATTAGCAGTATTAACATCCACACTAAAAATAAAGGATGCTGGTCTCTGTTGTGCAAAATGTCTGTCCTTTCTCTCATTTACCCTGAAAGCTGAACTTTTTTTCCACGTTGTCTTACATCTTTAAGATCTCCTGCTGGGAAGGAATCCCATTCTTCCCAATCTTTTCGGAATATTTGGAGCTGCTGATACAAGTATTCCTGATCTACAGCCACAACATCTGAAGGATTTACTTCCTGTGATTTAAGGGGAATGACTAAGATTTTTCCTTCCTTCCTCTTCCTTCCTTCCTCTTCCTTCCTTCTTTCCTTCCTTCCTTCCTTCTTCCTTCCTTCCCTCCCTCCCTCCTTCCTTCCTCTCTCTTTCCTTCCCTTTCTCCCTCTTTCTCTTTCTCCCTTTCTTTCTCTCTCTTTCTTTCTTTCCTTCCTTCCTTCCTTCCTTTCTCTCTTTCTCTTTCCCTTCCTTCCTTTTCTCCTTCCTTCCTCTCTCTCTTTCCTTCCCTCCTTCCTTCTCTTTGTCTCTTTCTCCCTTCCTTACTTCCTTTCTTTCTTCCTCCTCCCCTCCTCCCCTCCTTCCTTCCCCTCCCTTCCCCTCCCCTCC
>NW_022436942.1:70637543-70703523 GCF_009761245.1 Sapajus apella
CCCTCCCCCCCCCTCCCCTCCCCTCCCCTCCCCTCCCCTCCTCTCCCCTCTCCTCTCCTCTTTTCTCTTCCCTTTCTTCTTTGATAGAGTCTCTGTTGCCCAGGCTGGAGTGCAATGGCGCGATCTCAGCTGACTGCAACCTCTGTCTCCTGGTTTCAAGTGATTCTCTGGCCTCAGCCTCCAGAGTAGTTGGGACTACAGGTGCCCGCCACCACGCTTGGCTAATTTTTTGCATTTTTAGTAGAGATGGGGTTTCAACATGTTGGCCAGGCTGGCCTTAAACTCCTGACCTCAAGTGATCTGTCTGCCTTAGCCTCCCAAAGTGCTGGGATTACAGGTGGGAGCCACCATGCTGAGATTTTTGCATATTTCAAGTGAGAAATTGATGCAGGAGCAAACTTACTGCACAAAGACTGACCTCTTCTATGGGGCCACTCCCAGACTCTGGTACCTCCACCCACTCTAGTGTCTCATAATCTCTCTTCCTCCTTCCCGCTGCCCTGAAGAGAATAGTCAGCTCCCAGCTGGAGCAAGCTCATCCAGTTGAGAGGATGATGGTTGCATAATTTGAATAATAACTTTGCATAATAGAGGCTCTCATTGAAATGATGTAAATCAGCCCTCAGTTCTCTCTTCAGATTATTATTCATTCATTCAGTGAGATCACTTTTAGGGGATGAGATAGAAATATTTACAGAAGACAGAGGATCAAGTGTGGAGGCTTTGATGATTTCTAGTGAAAAAAGTGTTTTTGTCTTGTTTGGCTTGAGGTATTTGAAGGTGGAGGCTGGAGCTGAATCTACACCATTTTTATGCAATGCAGTGGATCTCTTTTTTGAAACACGGTCTCACTCTGTTGCTCAGGCTTGAGTGTAGTGGTGCTGTCTTGGCTCACTGCAACCTCAACTTCCTGGGCTCAAGAGATTCTCCTGGCTCGGCCTCCCAAGTAGCTGGGACCGCAGGGATGTGCCGCCATGCCTGGCTAATTTTTATTTTTTATTTATTTATTTTTATTTTTATTATTTATTTATTTTTTTCACATTTATTTATTTTATTGCATTTTAGGTTTTGGGGTACTTGTGAAGAACATGCAAGTTTGTTGCATAGGTACTCATGTGGCAGTGTGATTTGCTGCCTTCCTCCCCATCACCTACCTCTGGCATCTCTCCCCTTGCTATCTCTCCCCAGCTCCCCACCCCGCACCATCCTTCCCCTATTTCCCCCAACTGACCCCAGTGTGTAGTGCTCCCCTCCCTGTGTCCATGTGTTCTCATTGTTCAACACGCGCCTATGAGTGAGAACATGTGGTGTTTGATCTTTTGTCCTTCTGTCAGTTTGCTGAGAATGATGGTTTCCAGGTTCATCCATGTCCCTACAAAGGACACAAACTCATCGTTTTTGATGGCTGCATAATATTCCATGGTGTATATGTGCCACATTTTCCCTGTCCAGTCTATCGTCGATGGGCATTTGGGTTGGTTCCAGGTCTTTGCTATTGTAAACAGTGCTGCAATGAACATTCATGTGCATGTGTCCTTATAGTAGAACGATTTATAATCCTTTGGATATATACCCAGTAATGGGATTGCTGGGTCAAATGGAAGTTCTGGCTAATTTTTAAATTATTTTGTAGAGACAGGGCCACTCAAAGTGTTGGGATTATGAACATGAGATGCCACCATGCCTGGCCTCATGACTCAGTAGATCTTAATGCACAATTTGCCCTGGGCCAGTGGGGTTGGAGGAAGGAGGGGATAGAGGACAGGAACTAAGAGGTAGGTCTAAGGGTTGGGAGGAAGCAGTGGGACCAACCCAGTCTCTGGATCCCTCCTTGTGAGATGTACCTAAGGACGCCCTCCTACCCCCTCTTCCTCCCATCTCAGTGTCCTCTATCTTTAATGGATACAGACCTAGTGTGTATTTACCTCTTCTTTTCTTTTGTTTTGAGACGATGTCTAGCTCTGTCATGAAGCTGGAGTGCAGTGGCATGATCTTTGCTCACTGCAGCCTTCACCTCCCGGGTTTAAGCTATTCTCCTGCCTCAGCCTCCTGAGTAGCTGGGACTACCAGCGCACATTACCACGCCCAGCTAATTTTTGTATTTTTAGTAGAGACGGGGTTTCACCATGTTGGCCAGGATGGTCTTTGATCTCTTAACCTTGTGATCCACCTGCCTCAGCCTCCCAAAGTGCTGGGATTACAGGCGTGAGCCACCACATGGACTTTGGGGCTGAGCAGACCTGTTAGTATTCTTTGGTTGCAAGCAACAGAAACCTACTCATTTTTGGTTAAGCCAAAGGTTTAGGATGTAGATGGTAGGCAGGGGGCATCCCATTGGCCAAGCTTGAGTTCCGTGCCTGCTTCTTGCCCTGGGGTGGTGGAGGCACCTCGCAGCCCTACCCCTCACATTTGTGGCGTGCAGAGCAAGAGTACAAAAAGAAGCCTTTACAACACTCGTCTGCCAGTGTTAAAGCAATCAGACGATCAGGTGAATATGATCTGTCCTTCCACCTTGGCACATATACCTGAATAAGGCCCTGGAAGGCCAGGTTTGAATTTAGAATCTTGGACGCCTCAGAGTTATGGCCCAGAATACTGTGACTTGGGAGGAGCCAGCCCTTGGTTTACGGTCCGCTCTGCCTTCTCTTCTAACCCTTGGTTCTGTCCTACACCCTGAGAAGGCTGGGGCATGGATCCCAGCTCGTGTTCAAGCTCTGATTTCTAACTCCCCAAAGCTGTCCCTTGTCCACTTCTCAGGCCTCAAGCTGCCCACTGGCTGCATGGTTCACTCTTTGGAGGACGACCTGGGAAAGGGGCCCAGGCTGGCCCTGAAGCAGGAATCATGGGTGTCTGGGTGAGGTCTAGAAGGAAGGGCATGGACTCAGGATGGGCACGTCCCTGGGGCTCCACAAACTCTTTACCCACATGGCCAGAGGCCAGGCAGGGCCCTTTAAAGAGCAGTCCCCAGGGCAGGGTGAGCCTGGCACCAAAACTGACAGCCTGCTCGCCTGCAGTAAAAGGGGCAGGGCAATTCCTCAAATCAAAAAGGAAATGGAAGCTGCATAGCGAGAAGACAAATATTAACCCCACCTGAGGTCTTATCTAGGCTTTTCTGCAGCTAGGGGTCTTTTGGTAGCAAGAAAGAGAAACCCGGCCAGGTGTAGTGGCTCACGGCTATAATCCCAGCTCTCTGGGAGGTTGAGGTGGGCAAATCATCTGAAGTCAGAGTTCTAAGACCAGCCTGGCCAACATGGTGAAACCCCACCTCTACTAAAAATACAAAAATTAGCTGGGTGTGGTGGCGGGTGCCTATAATCCCAGCTACTCAGGAGGCTGAGGTGGGGAGAATTCCCTGAAGCCAGGAGGCGGAGGTTGCAGTGAGCCAAGATCGCTCACTGCACTCCAGCCTGGGCAACAGAGCAAGACTGTCTCAAAGAAAAAAAAAAAAAGAGAAACCCACTCTGACACCGGCTCAAGCCCAAGGGGTCTCTGTGGCGGCAGTGGTGGTATCCACAGGGGTGGCTCTTGGGCCCAGGAGGGTGGAAGTATGACCAGTCCTCTCAAGGGACAGGAGCCAGGACTGGGAACCTGCTGAGGATCAGGCTGCCTCTCCTCTCTCTCTCCTCTTCTGTGCATTTAACAACAGCATAGTGTCACGGGCTTTTCTAGCTCAAGGACTTGAAAGAAACACAACATAGGGATCTCAAACTTGGAACCTTCAGGGCTCAGGCAGGAGGCAGGTGATGTAAATGGGAACAACAGTGAAGGGAAACTCACACGGCCTTCTCATCTCCTTTTTCTTTTCTTTTAGGAGACAAGATCTTGCTCTGTTATTCAGTCTGGAATGCAGAGGCATGATCATAGCTCACTGCAGCCTTGACCTCCTGGGCTCAAGTGATCCTCCCACCTCAGCCTCCTGAGTAGCTGGGACTACAGATATGTACCAACATGCTCAGCTAATTTTTAAAGTTTTTGTACAGACAGTGTCCCACCATGTTGCCCAGGCTGGTCTTGAACTCCTGGGCTCAAAAGATACTCCTGCCTTAGCCTCACAAGGTTCTGGAATTACGGGCATGAGCCACTGTGCCTGGCCAGTCTCCCAGGATGGAGTGCAGTGGTGTGATCTTGGCTCACTGTTGCCTCCACCTCCTGGTTTCAAGCGATTCTCCTGCCTTAGCCTCCTGAATAGCTGGGACTACAGGTGCACACCACCATGCCCAGCTAATTTTTGTATTTTTAGTAGAGACAGGGTTTCACCATGTTGGCCAGGCTGGTCTCGATCTCTTGACCTCATGATCCACCCGCCTCAGCCTCCCAAAGTGCTGGGATTACAGGCATGAGCCACCACGCCCAGCCCAGTCTCCTTTTCTTGATAGGAACGTGGCATATCAGTCAGGAAACAGATCAGGATTCCCCGAGGAGGGAGGGTTTAACACGGGGACTATTTACTAAGGCATGGATCAGCTGTGGGAAGCCACGGGGCCAGTAATCCAGGGTGAGTTCTGGAAGAGCTGTTGCCATTCCTATGCCCAAAATGATGGGGACAGGAGTGGTTCTGGAATCCCCAGATGCCATAGGTGGTTGGAGAGGGCTGCCTGGACAGGAGATGTGGCCTTCTTTGGAGAGTTGTAGTCAGTCCTTAGCAACTCCACTGGGAAGGAGCCAGTCAAATGCATAACCTGACAGCACACTCCTCACGCCCTGGATCTCCTGTTGGCATCGCCCATTGACCAAACCCAACTGAAATCCAGAGAGTCCACTGATGTGGTTCTTGGGCAGGGTGGGCAAGCCAGAGAGGGATGTGGAGGGGCAAGGGGAAGACAGCTGCCACATGTGGGTATAAGAGACATTTCCCTGCTGAAAGGGCACGCCATAGCTTAAACCCGAGGGACAATGTTCATGGATACTGGGGCTTAGTCTTGGGAAGGGAATGGGATGCTGTGGTTCATGGGACTAAGAAGAAAGGAACCCCCTTTTAACTACTCAGCCCTGGCCAATTACTGCCGTGCAGGAGTGTGGGCTTCTAAGGGCAGGAGCTCTGATCTTGGAAGAGAAGTAGGGAATCCAGATTTTGAAATTACAAAATTTCAAGATTAAAACATTTTGGCAACTCGTTAAAACAAACACAGAAAGTTTTAAAATGCTGTATGAGTCCAATAAATCCCATTCACAAGCCAGATTTGGCCTGAGGATGCTTTAAACAGAAACTCATTTGGGGCTTCTGTCTCAATTCCAAATTCCCAGGAAGGAGAGACTCTATTTGACTTTTTGTTTTGCTTCGTTTTGTTTTGTTTTGAGATGGAGTCTTGTTCTGTCACTCAGGCTGGAGTGCAGTGGTGTGAGCTCCGCTCACTGCAATCTCTGCCGCCTGGATTCAAGCGATTCTCCTGCCTCATCCTCCCTAGTAGCTGGAACTTAAGGTGCATGCCACCATGGCCAGCTAATTTTTTAAATTTTTTAATTTTTAGAGATAGGGTTTCACCATGTTGGCCAGGTTGGTCTTGAACTCCTGACCTCAAGTGATCCACCCACCTTGGCCTTCCAAAGTGCTGGGATTATAGGTGTGAGCTACTGAGCCTGGCCTATTTGACCTATTTCGTTTTGGTTGTCCCTCCTGGGTGCAATCATGGCCAGGAAGGGTCATGTCCCTGCTGCTCACTGAGCTCGGGACAGAATAGTCCCTCTGAGAGCTGAGCACATTCCCTTGGAAAGCAGTCAATGATCTGTGGTTTAATCGCAATCACTTACTCCTCTATGTTGGTGAGGCGTGTGTCTGTCTCCCATGCCTGCTGTAATGAATGACCACAAACTCAGTGACTTAAAAACCACAGATTCATTATCTGACAGTTCTGAAAGTCAGAACCGCAACGATCTATTTCAACAGGCAAAAATCAAGGTGTCAAAAAGCTGCATTGCTTTTTGGAGTCTTTTTTTCTTTTTTGAGATGGAGTCTCTCTCTGTTGCCTAGGCTGGAGTGCAGTGGCGCAATCTCAGCTCACTGTAACCTCTGCCTCCCAGGTTCAAGCGATTCTCCTGCCTCAGCCTCCCAGGTAGCTGGGATTACAGGCGCTTGCCACCATGGCTGGCTAATTTTGTATTTTTAGTAGAGATGGGGTTCCACCATGTTGGCCAGGTTGGTCTCAAACTCCAGACCTCAGGTGATCCACCCACCTCAGCCTCCCAAAGTGCTGGGATTACAGGTGTGAGCCACTGTGCACGGCCCATTTTTTGGAGTCTTTAGGGGGAGAGTCTGTTTCCTTGCCTTCTCCAGCTTCTTAGAGCAGCGGTCTCCACCCTTTTTGGCACCAGGGACCGGTTTCATGGAAGACAGTTTTTCCAAGGGATGGTGATGGTGTGAGGGTTGGTTTCAGGATGTTTCAAGCACATTACATTTATTGTGCATTTTTATTTCTATTATGATTATATTGTAATGTATAATGAAATAATTATACAACTCACTATAATGTAGAATCAGTGGAGCCCTGAGCTTGTTTGTCTGCAACTAGATGGTCCCATCTGGGAGTGATGGAAGACAGTGACGTTCATCAGGCATTAGATTCTCATAAGCAACACACAATCTGCATTCCTTACAAGAGCAGTTCATGATATGGTTTGTGCCCCTATGAGAATCTAATACCGCTGCTGATCTGACAGGAGGCAGAGCTCAGGTGGTAATGTGAGCGATGGGGAGTGGCTATGAACACAGAGGAAGCTTTGCTCATTTGCCTGCCACTTGCCTCCGGCTGTGTGGCCTGGTTCCTAAGAGGCCACAGACCATACCAATTAGTGGCCTGGGGGTTGGGGACCCCTGTCTTAGAGGATGCCTGCATTCTTTGGCTCATGGCCCCTTCAACCTTCAAAGCCAGCAATAGCTGGTTTAGTCTTTTTCACATTGCAGCCCTTTGACTCTGCCTCCCTCTTCAATCTTTTTTTCTTTTTGAGACAGAGGCTCACTCTGTTGCTCAGGTTAGAGTGCAGTGGCATGATCATGGCTCACTGCAGCCTCGACCTCCTGGGCTTAAGCGATCCTCCCATTTCAGCCTCCCAAGTGCTCTTTAATCTTTAAAGGACCCTTGTGATTACATTGAGTCCACCCAGATAATACAGGATAATTTATTTATTTTAAGGTTAGCAAACTTAATCCTGTTTAATTTTTAAAAAGTTCTTTTGTCTTACTCTGTCGCCCAGGCTGGAGTGCAGTGGCACAATCATGGCTCACTGCAGCCTCCACTTCCTCTGCTCAAGTGATCCTCTTGCCTCAGCCTCCCAAGTAGCTGGGACTACAGGTGTGCAAAATCAAGCCTGGCTAATTTTTTTTTTCTGTAGAGACAGGGTCTCTCTATGTGGCCCAGGCTGGTTTCAAACTCCTGGGCTCAAGTGATCCTCCTATCTTGGCCTCCCAAAGTGCTGAGATTACAGAAATAAGTCACTGCGTCCAGTCAACAAACTGAATTCTGTCTGCAACCATAATTACCCTTTGCACCATGGAAAGTAACATATTCACAGGTTCCAAGGATTGGGTTGGGGGGTCCTAATCTTGTAAGGCTGGGGGGTGTTATTCTGTCTACCACAAGGCCGATTCTGAACTTTGCTAGTCATCTGTAAGATGGGGATAACCCTTTCTTCCTCATGGGCTGTTAAGGGTTCAGAAGCGAGAACCCGTGCAATACACCCGGCGCAGTCCCTGGCACACAGCAGGCATCCCTGTTAGTCCCTTTCCCTTCTCCTTCCTGGGCTGTTGGCTTCAGTGTGGCTGAGCCTGTTTCTTCAGCTGTTAAGTGACGTAGCTATATCAGTCCCGCCTACCTCAAAGTGCTGTTCCTTTCTTCTCTCATTCATTCTCTCACTCACTCATGCAACGAACATGTATTGAGGGACTACATGTGATGTGTGAGACGCTGCGCTAGGTGCTGGGGCAGAGCCACAGACAAGGCAGACATGAGGGTTATTTTCAGGTGAGGAAGGAAATAGTGAGAAGACAGATAATCCTAATTTGGTATAGTAAGTGCAAGAAGACAAAGGAGGGTAAGAGAACACAGAATGGTGGAGATGGCGGTGGTGTGGGGGCAGTGGATGCTATTTTAAATAGGTCAGAAAGAGCATGTCTAGGCTGGGTGCGGAGGCTCACCCTGTAATCCCAGCACTTTGGGAGGCTGAGGCAGGCAGATCACTTGAGTCCAGGAGTTCGAGACCAGCCTGGCCAACATGGTGAAACCCTGTCTCTACTAAAAATACAAAAATTAGCTAGGTGTAGTGGCGCATGCCTGTAATCCCAGCTACTCGGGAAGCTGAGGCAAGATTATCGCTTAAACCCAGTAGGCAAAGGTTGCAGTGAGCCACACTCCACCCTGGGTGACAGTGAGACTCCATCGAAAGAAGGAAAGAAAGAAAGAAAGAAAGAAGGAAAGAAAGAAAGAAAGAAAGAAAAGAGAGAGAAAGAAGGAAAGAAAGAAAGAAAGGAAGGAAAGAAAGGGAAAGAAAGAGAGAGAGAGAAAGAAAGAAAGAGAAAGAAACAAAGAAAGGGCACGTCTGAGTGACATGAGAAATGACAGCAAGTGTTTGTTGATTGACTGAATGACATGATGCTGATTTCCAGCTTGATTATGGCAGAAGTAGTTAAGCTGATTGCTGGCAGCCAGTTTAATTATGTAAGATTCCTTTCACAAACATTTTAAGCTTCTCTGGCTTCTCCTTGCTGTGTTGCATTTTACTATCGTTGAAAGAAGTGACCCAAAGCACAGATTCATGTTTCCTTTTGGAACTGGACAGACATTTCCCGGATTTAGCTACTATTCCTCCTGGAGGCCTCTCAAAGGCAGCAGGAAGAGAGACCCTGACAGCCCTGACCCTAGCTCTGTTTGTGACCTGCCCCCCTTGCTTGGCAGCTGGGAATCTCAGCAGCCTCATTAACGTTGGCAAGCACTTTGGGTCTCCTGCTGAAAGACGCTAGGAGGTCACAATTAGGCAGGTCATAATTATTTTGTTTTTCCTACATCTTAGAGGCTGTCAGTTGCAGCCGGAGCCTTCTCTATCAAGAACAAGCGGCTGGCTGGGCGGTGGCTCATGCCTTTAATCCCAGCACTTTGGGAGGCCGAGGCAGGAGAATTGCTTGAATCCGGGAGGTGGAGTTTACAGTGAGCTGAGATCGCGCCACTGCACTGCAGCCTGGGTAACAGAGCAAGGCTCTGTCTCAAAACAAAGCAAAACAAAAATACCCAAGAAATGAACAAGAGGCTGCAGTTAGTGCAGGGCGGACAGGGGATGGGCAGGGAAGAGAGAGAGAGAGGCTGAGGCTGGAGAGTGGGAAGGAAGGCCGGCAGTGGGAGCTCCCGGCTCTGGCTGAAGATGGGTCACATGTAGGCCAGTCCCCTCTTGTGCCTGAGATCCACCATGTTTCCATGTTGCTGGTGACATCGACATCTTAGAGTCCATCTCCGATCAGACCCATTTCCCTTTATCCTGGAACATGGCTCCGTGACCCCTGGTGGCCTCTGGAGGGCTTTGTGGGGTGGTTTGCAGAGCCACTGGAGAGAGACACTGGCTGAAGCGGACAATACAAATGATGATAGCAGCCAGATGAGGTGGCTGATGCCTGTGAGCTCAGCACTTTGGGAGGCCAAGGTGGGAGAATCACTTGAGGTCGGGAGTTCGAGACCAGCCCGTCCAACGTGGTAGAACCCCATCTCCACTAAAAATACAAAAATTAGCTGGGTGTGGAGGTGTGCACCTATAGTTCCAGCTACTACAGGGGAGGCTGAGGTGGGAGGATTACTTGAGCCCAGGAGGTGGAAGTTGCAGTGAGCTATGATTGTGCCACTGCACTCCAGTCTGAGCAACAGAGTGAGACCCTGTCTCAAAAAAAAAAAAAAAAAATTACTACTACTGCTACTAATAGCAGCTTCGATTCACTGTGCACCAGCTCACTTGCCTCCACACCCACAGCCCTGTTGGGAAGGGTTTTCCCCATTTTACAGGTGAGGAAACTGAGGCTCACCGAGGGTAAGTGATATGCCCAAGAACGTATGAGCTGGAATTCTGATGAGCTGGGATTCAAACTCAGTTTTATTTGGATGCGGCATATTCTATTGATTCTAGTTTAAAATAAACTCAGTACCTCCATTCTCTTCCCCACGCCCATTGCTCCCACCTGGGCCACCCACCATCACCTCTTCCCTGGACTGCTGCAGTGGCCTCTTCCTGGGTCTCCCTGATTATGCCCTCCCCACTACCTTCCACCTTATCGTCTGTTCTCAACCCAGCAGCCTGAGGGATGCTATCAAAGCTCTTCTGTGAACCCCCTACAGTAAAAGTACAACTTGCCCTGGTTATAAGCCCCAGAGTTCCCTCTCTGTCTGCAGTTTGTGTCCGTGTTTATTGCAGTTGAGTCATACAGGCCCCCTTGCTCTTCCTTAAGCAGACCAGGCACGCTCTTACCACAGGGTCCTCGCACTGTCTGTTGTTCCCCTTGCCTGGAATACTCTTCCTCAAATATCCACAAATGCTTGCTTCCTTTTAAAGTCTCTGCCCAGCAGTCACCTCACTGACCCTTCTCTGACAGCCCAGTTGACACGTGGAATTCTTTCCTATCACCCCGATTGTTCCTTCTTTCCTTCTTTTTCTTCCAAGCACCTCTCATTATCCAACATACTCTATGACTTACTTATTTTGTTTGTGGTTCACACTTATCCATGAGAACATCAGCTCCATGAAGGCAAGGCATTTTGTGTGTCTTACTCTCTGCTGCATTCCCAGCACCAAGAAGAGTGCCTGGCACCTAGTAGGTGCTCAATAAATATTTGTTGAATAAATGACTCTGAAGCCATCATTCTGTCCCCCACACAAACTGCCACCTTCTTATACCAGCTTCTTGTCTATAAGAATTCCACATCCATGAGAAATAGAAATGCCTTTACACCATTGGTGGGAGTGTAGATTAGTTCAGCCATTGTGGAAGACAGTGTGGCAATTCCTCAAGGATCTAGAACTAGAAATACCATTTGACCCAGCAATCCCATTACTGGACATATATCCAAAGGATTATAAATCATTCTGTTATAAAGACACATGCACATGTATGTTTATTGCAGCACTGTTCACAATAGCAAAGACTTGGAAGCAAACCAAATGCCCATCAGTGATAGACTGGATAAAGAAAATATGGCACATATATACCATGGAATACTATGCAGCCATAAAAAAGGAGGAGTTAATGTCATTTGTAGGGAAATGGATGAAGCTGGAAACTATCATTCACAGCAAACTAACATAAGAACAGAAAACCAAACACTGTATGTTCTCACTCATAAGTGAGAGTTAAACAATGAGAACACATGGACACAGGAAGGGGAACATCACACACTGAGGCCTGTCAGGGCGTCGGGGGCTAGGGGAGGGATAGCATTAGGAGAAATACCTAATGTAGATGACGGGGTGATGGATGCAGCAAACCATCATGGCACGTGGATACCTATGTAACAAACCTGCACGTTCTGCACACGTACCCCAGAACTTAAAATATAATAAAATTCCCCTTTGCAGGAAAAAGAATTCCACATCCTTGCCACCACTTGCTATGATCATACATTTCCATTTTCTCCAATTTATGGGCGTAAAATGGTATCCGATTGTGGTTTTAACATGCATTTCTTACATGCCTGGGCACTCAGGTATTGATGTGTCTGAGGGACAGAGGGTGGGTCTTTGTCTCCGTCTGGCTGGAAGTCCAGACCTCCAAAATAGACCATCTTCCAGCATTTTTTGAGAAAAGGGAAATGAGTCTTTGTTTTGGGTTATAATAAGACAAGCAGCTCATGTACAACAAAAGTTAGCATCTGCTCTGCACACCAGGTTTAATATTTAGAGAGAATTTAAAACCAAGCAAAAGACAGAGTTATTAATAAACATTTGGGGGGAGGTGTGAAGAGAGAGTATGAAAATCCCCCGCTGAGAAAGCTACTGTAGTTAGCATCCAAAATAAGACCTTACTTAGCATTCAGTTCTGCTCATTTGCAAATTAAGAGATGTATTGTTTTAAAAATAATTAAGTCTAATCTTGCATGTTTGGGAGATGGCTCTCCACTGGCTTTAAAAATCTTCGGTAATGTTCTGAATACAGATTTTTTTTTTTTTCAAGACAGAATCTCGCTCTGTTGCCCAGGTTGGAGTGCAGTGGTACAATCTCAGTTCACTGCA
This sequence comes from Sapajus apella, assembly GCF_009761245.1. Taxonomy (NCBI): domain Eukaryota; kingdom Metazoa; phylum Chordata; class Mammalia; order Primates; family Cebidae; genus Sapajus; species Sapajus apella. The sequence continues at coordinate 70,649,736 of NW_022436942.1, forward strand.
ACCTCCACTTCCCAGGCTCAAGCAATCCTCCCACCTCAGCCTCCCAAGTAGCTGGGACTACAGGCATGCGCCACCATACCTGGCTAATTTGTGCGTGTGTGAGTGTGTGTGTGTGTGTGTGTGTGTGTGTGTGTGTGTATGTGTGCGTGTGTGTGTTTGGTAGAGGTGGGGTTCTGTCATGTTGCCCAGGCTGGTCTTGAACTCCTGGGCTTAAGCGATCCTCCTGCCTTGGCCTCCCAAAGTGCTGGGGTTGTAGGTGTGAGCCACTGCGCCTGGCTCTGGATACAGATTAACCTCCATCACTACACTCAGTGTTTGCTGTTCTCTGTAGTCACAAATGTTCACTAAAGCAAGCCACAGTTGAAGCTGAAGTCGCTACAGAAGCAGTGTCTGGGGTCCTCAGGAATTATTTTGGGGTTCTATAGACCCCCAGAGTCCCTGTCATGTAGAGCAGGGATCTTAGCAACCATTGAGTCCAGTTTTCTTCATCTTTGCAGGTAAAGACATAGAAGCCCAGAGAGATGAAGAGACTTGTCTGAGGTCACACAGCAGGGCAGTGGAAGAACTCAGATTCGAACACAGGCCTTTTCTAGCCATATAAATTGTATTTTCAGCCGGCTGGAAATTTATACTAGCCATATAAATTGTATTTTCAACCAACTGGTGGCTCACAGCTGTAATACCAACACTTTAAGAGGCCAAGGTGGGAGGATTGCTTGAAATTAGGAGTGTGAGACCAGCCTGGGGAGCAAAGTGAGACGCCATCTCTGCAAAAATAAAAATAAATTAGCTGGGTGTAGTGGCACACACCTGTAGTCCCGGCTACTCGGGAGGCTGAGGCAGGAGGATTGCTTGAGCCCAGGAGTTCAAGGCAACAGTGAGCCATGATGGCACCAGTGCATTCCAGCCTGGGTGACAGAGTAAGACCCTGTCTCTAAAGATATAAAAACAAACAAAAATAAATCAATAAATTGTATTTTCCATCACACCTGTGTATCTCATATTCCAGTTGTGCTTTTAACATATTCCTGTACCACCCACACTTTTGTTTAGTTAACTGTTTTTCCTCCTTCAATCAATTCACTTTTAAAATTGTGAAGACATTTATTTAAAAGGAAAATGTCGCAAATATAAACGGAAAATCCTATTGCCCGCCAAAATAGAAAGTAAATGACAATAAATGCGAGGCAAACAAAACAACGTTATTAAGCTCTAGGAAGGCAACTTGCTTGTGAAACGAAAGTTAACATCTGCTCTGCACACCAGGTTTAATACTGAGGGATATCTAGGGCCACTTAAGACACTGGGCCGAGACCCGCTCCCTCTTTGTTAAAAGGAGACACTAGCAAAGGAGAGGTGTTCAGAACCCTGTAGCACCAACCTGAGACTCTCTCCTCCTCATAAGCAGAAGGGTTGGAATGGAATGGAAAAGGGAATGAATTTTTCCCAAGGCAATTGCATGTAATCTCAACAACCACCACAAGTCCTCGCTCTAGATGAATCTGGACAGCGAGAACTTCTTGTGAAACAGTGCCCCAAAGAGTTAAAGAAACCAAGGACTAACAGAAAATCTTGAGTTTACAGGATGCCAGATAAGAAAACGGACAACTTGCTGACACACGGAAACTCCCTCCACTCAGGAGATAAAGGAATTGGCTGAAATCGGTCGGACTCAATAGGGCCAACTGCGGTCTGCACAGAACCGGCTTGCTGACGGCACAGCCTGAATTTCCACGATGTGTTTCACACCAGCTCCCCACGAATTTGCACATGAGACCTATGAAATAACATGAAGAGATGACTGCGCATGCCCCAAAACTTTCCAGCCACCTTCTTTCCTTCTACCAATCACCTGCTAATCCCAACATCCACCTCCTAAACCTTTTCTAATAAAATTACTGCTTAAAGCCAGACCTGGGAGACACGATTTGAGCTTGATTCCTGTCTCGTCGGGAATTTTCAATATAAAGCTTTTCTTTCCTTAAAATCCCAGTGTCACGGTACTGGTTTCTAGCACATCAGGCAGCAAGTCTCCTTTGCTTGACAGCGCTTTCTCCTTCCTTCCTTCCCTCCCTCCCCACGCCAGCGCAAGGTGCTGGTGACAAGACCCTCAGAGGACACTGTCCTTGTGGTTTTGGGGCTCACAGCCTGATGAGAATGAATGTCTACTCTAGACTTGTCATTGAAAGGAACTTGACCTTCCATGGGTGGACAACTCCAAAGACTTACTCAAGAGGGCAGCTTGGGGGCACGGTAGTGTTTGAGTCATTGTCATGACTAAGCGAACCTTCTTCTCAGTGGATGTGTGTGTGGTGCCCTACAGTTTAGAGATTGTGGAGGGGGCGAGAAGGAAGAGGAGGAGGTGGGGAAGGGAGGAGGAGAGGGCAAAAGCTAGGCTGGTTTTTGCCTTCACTTAAGAGGATATGGCTGAGACTGCTGACTGTCCCCAGTACTGGTTCTCCCATCACTCCATAGTCACAGGACACCACCCAGAAGGAAGAATGTATTTTTCAGCTTCCATTGTGGCTAGGTGAGGGCCTGTAGTAGATGATACATAAGGGGAAGTGTCAGATAGCAGCTTCCAGGAATCTTCTTCTTCTTTTTCTTTTTTTAAAACAGGGTCTGGCTCTGTCACCCAGGATGAAATGCAGGGGCGGCCTCAGCTTACTGCAACCTCTGCCTCCCAGGTTCAAGCCCTCCTCCCACCTCTGCCTCCTGAGGGACAATACAGGTGTGCACCACCATGATTGGCTAATTTTTTATATTTTTTGTAGAGACGAGGTCTCACTTTGTTTCCTAGGCTGGTCTTGAACTCCTGAGCTAAAGTGATCTGCCCGCCTCAGCCTCCCAAAATGCTAGGATTACAGGCGTGAGCCCCCATGCCCAGCCGGGAAAAAATCTTCTTTAAATGATAGCTGTTTGGGGGCTGGACATGGTGGCTCATGCCTATAATCTCAGCACTTTAGGGGGCCAAGGCAGAAGGATTGCTTGAGGTCAGGCATTCAAGACCAGCCTGGGCAACATAGTGAGATACTCTGTCTCTACCAAAAAAAAAAAAAAAAACCTGGGCAATAAGAGTGAGACCTTGTCTCTTTAAAAAAAAGAAAAAAGATAGCTGTTTGGGCCCTTTGCTTTTATTTCTTCATCTCTTCCCTTTTCCAGTTTCCTGGGATTTGGATGTGATGGCTGGAATCAGGCAGCCATATTAAGTTATGAAGTGATCCCAAGAATAGAGTCTTCATACAGTGGAACAACAAAATCGAAAGAGCCTGGTCCCTGGCCTCTGCTTTTTTTTTTTTTTTTTTTTTTTGTAAAAGGGGACCTTCCATCTTGTTAAAGTTCCTGTTACATTGGGTCTCTACTGTGCACTGCCAAACTTTATTCTAATATAAAAGGACAACAAGTGAACCCTGAATTAGGAATTAGAAGACCTGGGTCTAGCCTCATTTCTCCAACTCATATTCCATGTGAATTTGGGGATGGAAAAGGATAAACAGCCCTGTGTTGCAGTCCCTGGCTATTTTAAGCATCCAATGAGGTGTGCCCCTTGGGAATCTCAGACCTGCTCAGAGACCCATGTGTTTCTATTCCAATGCAGTGGTGGGGGCAGGGTGCCCTGGGAAGGAGCAGAGTGGGGGCTGGTTTCTGCCTGAGTTTATCTTAGGTGTTACCCTGTTGAGTGGGCGATCGAGGCACAAGTGGGACCCAGAGGTGTGAGAGCATTCTGTGTTAGAGAGAGAGCAGTCTTTGCTAACTGCTAAATAGCATCACACAGAGAGTATATCTGTCCTTAAACCACCTTATCTTTCATCCTCCAAACCATGCCAAGCACGTATCCATAAAAGAGCAAATAGCCCCTTTCTCTCTTCCCCTCATAACATCCTCAGCAGCTGCACAATTGTTATGTATTTTAAATAAAGCATTTAAAGCCACTCAGAATGTAGCAACAATCACCATGGATACTCATCACTGAAATCCTTTGTTGCCATGGCAACAGTCCACCCTTCACCCCCTTCAATGCCCCCCCCTCCCGCCCGCCCCATCTTGCCTGTTTACCCTGAAACTGACATGTTGGTTATGGTGAATGATAGGAACAAATTTCAGAGGAACTTCCAAGGGCACAGAAGCATGAAATATCTTGCCAGAAAATAGGTATTTTTCCATTATTGTAATAACTATGTTTCACTCTCCTATTTTATCAAGGATAGATGACTATTATTATGGAGGGACAAGATGAAGATCAATGATGAATTAAAGCTAAAACAATCCCTTTTGACATATCCTTTAGGTGATTTTTAATAGCCATTCTTGCTGCATTGAAAATGTGGTTGGTAGCAATCCAGGAGTATTAAACTGTTGGTACCATTTGACCCGCTTTCTGCAATTTTCAGAAACACTCCAAGAAAACTCTTTGGGAGGAAAAACCAATCTGTCCAAAGGTATTCATGGCAGCCTTTATGGGAGGGTAAGAAACAAGAAACAGACATATGCCTGGTCTTGGGGTGTGGCTGTGTGAAGCGATCAGAGTGGGACATGGTGTGATTCTTTGAAGCTTTGACAAATGACAGGCAGGACATGACTGTATATTTCCTAGTTCAATAATGTGAAATGAATCAAGCAAGGTTTAATTGATCCCAACAACTATAGGCATGGGCTCTGAAAAGATGTATGTGCTTTAAGCAAGATTGGGAGAATCTGAGTTCCTCCTGGGTTGGTGATCTTTTTGAGAATCTGAGAATGCTTTAGACTATCTCCCCAGGAAAATTCCTAGGCATGCAACATTTGCGTATAATTGCAGGAGATTCATAGCTCCCCTGATGCCCATTCAAGGACTACTTACTCCTCCCCACAAAGGTCCATCAACTCCAGGTTTATCATTTATTTATTTTTATAGAGACAGGGCCTCACTATGGTGCTGAGGCTGGTCTCGAACTCCTGGGCTCAAGTCATCCACCCACCTTGGCCCCTAAAGTGCTGGGATTACAGGCATGAGCCACTGTGCTTGGCCAGCTACGTATCTTAAAGACACACTCACAGGCCCCCATGAGGCACATACAAGGATAACTATTGACTGTGGTGGCAGAAGTTGGAGGAATCTATCTGCTCACATTGGAAAAGAAGATGTGAGGTAGGAGATCAGCAGGACTTGTTTTCTAAGCACTAGCCATGACCCTGGTCACAACCCTGCTGATCAAAACAGAATCTGGTCAAACGGGACTCAGTAAAGAGACGGGCTGAAACCAGCAACAATCAAGATAGCAGTGAAAGTCAATTCTGGTTGCCCTCATTGCTCATTATATGCGAATTATAATGCATTTGCATGCTAAAAGACATTCCCACCAGTGCCATGACCGTTTACAAATGCCATGCCAATGTCCAGAAGTTACTTTATATGGTTTAAAAGGGGAGGAACCCTGGGTTATGGGAACTCTCCACCCCTTTTCCAGCAAATTTGTGAATAACCCACCCCTTATTTAGCATATAGTTAAGAAACAGCTATTAATATAGCTAGCCAGCAATCCAGGAGTGCTACTCTGCCTGTGGGGCAGCCATGTCATTTTTATTTTTATTTTTATTTTATTTAATTAATTAATTTATTTTTTATCACATTTTAGGTTTTGGGGTACATGTGAAGAACATGCAAGATTGTTGCATAGGTACACACGTGGCAGTGTGATTTGCTGCCTTCCTCCCCTTCACCTATATCTGGCATTTCTCCCCATGCTATCTCTCCCCAACTCCCCACCCCCCGTCCCTCCCCTATTTTCCCCCAACAGACCCCACTGTGTAGTGCTCCCCTCTCTGTGTCCATGTGTTCTCATTGTTCGACACCCGCCTGTGAGTGAGAACGTGCGGTGTCTGATTTTCGGAGCAGCCATTTTCTTACACTCTGTTGCTCAAATAAACTTCCTTCGCTTTCACTTTGCTCTGTTGGCTTGCACTTAAATTCTTTCCTATGTGAAGCCAAGAGCCCTCCCCGAGTGAGCCTCAGTTTTGGGGTTTGCCTGCCTCAGATGGATGAAACAAAGGGGCTTTGCACACAGTAGGTGCTCAGGTAAAATTTTCCTCCAATTTTAACTCATTATTAGTTTTTTCTCCAGTTTTTAAAACTAAATTTATTTATGAGACAGGGTCCCACTCTGTCACCCAGGCTGGAGTACAGTGGCTTGATGATGGCTCATTGCAACCTCCGTCTCCTGGACTCAAGGGATCCACCCACCTCAGCCTCCTGAGTAGCTGGAACTACAGGCACATGCCACTATGCCTGGCTAACTTTTATGTTTTTTGTAGAAAGGGGATTTCACCATGTTGCCCAGGCTGGTCTCAAACTCCTGGGCTCAAGCGATCCACCCGCCTTGGTCTCCCAAAGTGCTGGGATTACAGATGTGAGCCACTGCATCTGGCCTCATTATTTAAAGCCTCCCAAAATGCTTGGATTACAGGTGTGAGCTACTGTGCCTATCTTTTACTCATATTGAAGTAAAACATTCAGACAATGGAGCACGTAGATCATTAAGTGTGTAGTTTGATGAATTGTCACAAACTGGACATACCAATGTAACCAGCATTCAGGTCAAGAGACAGAATGTTACAGTCCCCAGCCACCAAGTCCCCATGTGTCCCCCTTCTGTCAATATCCTTCAACAAGGGGAACCTCTATTTTGACTTCTAACAACATATATTGATTTTGCCTATTTTTGCACTCTATGTAAACGGAATCAGACAGTTTGTGCTCTTTTGTGTCTGAATTCTTTTCCTCAACACTGTGTTTGTGGGATTCATCCATGTTGCTATACGTAGTCATAAAACATTTATTTGCATTGCTGTGTAGTATTCTATTTTGTAAATATGCCACAACTTTTCATCCTGTTTACTGTTGAGCATTTGGTTGTGTCTAGTTTTTGTTTTGTTTGCTATTTTAAGTACTCCCTGGAATCTTTTAGCACATATCTTCTAGTGAGCAAATAAATGGACGTTATTTCTCTTGAGAATATACCTAGGAATGGAATTGCTGGGTTAGAGCGTGCGTGCATGTTCAGTTTTAGTAGATAGAACAGCCTCCTGACATCATTGTGCTGATCTGCACTCGCTGTTCAGGGAATTCTGCATGTGTCTCCACCTATATGTTAGTCACACCATTTCGTGGCTCACCATTCCCAGTAAAGCCGCCTGTGGAAATCATCACCCCTTGTCTGACCCCTCATGCCAGTTTCTTTCTTGTTTGTGAATCATCTCATCTCTGTCCACATGAATTAGCTTCTTGATAAGGCTTCTGTCTTCCCACCAGTTGCCTTGAAAACATGGTGATATGGCCTGGCTCTGTGTTTCCACCCAAATGTCATGTTGAATTGTAATCCCAGTGTTGGTGAAGGGACCTGGTGGGAGGTGACTGGATCATGGGGGTGGATTTCCCCCTTGCCGTTTTCATGATAAGGAGCAAGTTCTCATGAGATGTGGTTGTTTAAACGTGTGTAGCATTTTCCACTTTACACTCTCTCTGAAATCTTTTGTTGCCATGGCAACAGTCTACCCTTCACCCTCTTCAATGCCCCCCCAGTCTTGCCTATTTACCCTGAAACTGACATGTTGGTTATGGAAGCTCTGCCATGCTTCCCCTTCGCCTTCTGCCATGACTGTAAGTTTCCTGAGGTCTCCTGAGCCATGGTTCCTGTACAGCCTGCAGAACTGTGAGTCAATTAAACCTCTTTTCCTCATAAATTACCCAGCCTCAGCTAGTTCTTTATAGCAGCGTGAGACTGGACTAATACACATTGGATGCTAATGTTTGTTTAATCCATGAGTGACTGATTCGGTTCTTCTGGAACAAATCCTAAATATTTGCTATCCTGTTTTTCTTTTTGGGGGGCCATTCTTTAAGAAGAAAATTCTGAACGGTTTTAAAATAGTAAGGTAAAAGCACACCAACTGCAGAAAATGACCACATTGCCCTAAGACTCAGTTTTTGCCATAATCACTGTGAGGCAGGAGAAAGCTTTGGCCCCAGTGTAGCCAGAATAAAGGTAATTTCTGGAATTTGCCTCCAGGATTAGGTTGTAATTTGCCAATTTGAGCTGTGAGGTTTGCTTCTGTTGTGGGTTATTTCCCAGAGATTAAATGTTTCAAACTCATCGATCTTGTCATCAGATGTGGCAATGGAAGGAAAAGCATAGATCTAGCCTGGCGCAATGGCTCATGCCGGTAATCCCAGCTGAGGGATTTGGGAGACCGAGTCAGGTGGATCACCTGAGGTTAGGAGTTTGAGAGCAGCCTGGCCAACATGGCGAAACCCCATCTTTTCTAAAAATGTAAAAATTAGCCTGATGTGGTGGCAGGTTCCTGTAAACGCAGCTGCTCTGGAGGCTAAGGCAGGAGAATCGCTTGAACCTGGGAGGCAGAGGTTGCAGTGAGCTTAGATCATGCCATTGCACTCCAGCCTGGGCAACAGAGCAAGACTCCGACTCAAAAAAATGAAACAAAACAAAACAAAACAAACACCAAAAAATGGAAAAGTGCCGACTCGCACTGAGTGCCTAGCACCAGATGGGTCCTGGGTTAGGTGCAGTCTCCTACAATAGCTCATTTAATTGAATTGAGTTTCACAATAATACCAGCATCCTCTTCTCTAATCTTTCCATTCTCAGAGAATAGCATCTTCATTCACCTAGTAACTAAAACCAGAAATTTAAGAGCTATCTTTGACAGCTTTCTCCCTTCCCACATGTGACCCATCACCAGGCCATGCTGCACCTTCCCACGACTCCCTACCCCTACTGCCGCCATCCTGAGTCAGCGACCACCATCTCCTCCCTGAACCACTGCAGCAGACTCCGAGCTAGATTTCTGCTCCCACTTCTGTCGCCTGCAGTGTGTTCTCCAGAAAAATCACTCTATGCGTCCAGGCATGGTGGCTCATGCCTGTAATCCCAGCACTTTGGGAGGCCGAGGCAGGAGGATTGCTTGAATCCAGGAATTCAAGACCAGCCAGGAGAACGTGGCAAAACCCTGTTTCTACAAAAAATACAAAAATTAGCCAGGTGCGGTGGTACATGCCTATAGTTCCCACTACTCAAGAGGCTGAGGTGGGAGAATGACCTGAGGCTGGCATGAGCCAAAGTTGAACCACTGCAGTTCAGCCTGGATGACAGAGCTATATCCTATCTCAGAAAGAAAGAGAAAATCACTCTGCTTAAAATCCTTCAGTGGCTCCTGGTTGCAGATGTTGTGGATGCCCTGCTCATAGGCCCTGGGCACACATCATTTCTGGGCATGCAGACCCCATGGCTTCCAACAGCAGGCCCTCTTTGATTCTTAGTCTGGGGGCTTTATTTGGCTATTTAAAGGACAGGTTAGAAGTGCCAAGGAGTAAACAGTACTCCCACCCCTTCCCCTCTAGTATTCCTCAACCAATGATTGATGGGAGTTGATGGATAAATATCCCAGATCTCTCGCCCCTCGGTTGAGCAGTGCTCTACAGAGTATCCCCAGACTCCCTGCTGGATTGAGCCCCAGCTGTCCCACTGGTAAGCTGCTTAATGACGCATCCTACATTTGCTCCCTTCCTTTCCCTTCCTCTCTAGTGTCTCCTATAGTCAACTCCCAAATAAACTACTTCAGTCACATCTTTGACTCAGGGTCAGTTGCTGGGGGAACCCAAATGAGGACACTCACCATTGCATTCGAGATGATATCCAACCTTCTCATCATGGCGTAGAGACAGGTCTGACCTGGTTCCTGGCTGCTGCCTCCTCAACACTCCAGTTGCACTGGACTTTCACCTCCTCTGATACATTGAGATTCTGTGGCCTTGGGGCTTTTCTCTGGGTTCTTCTGTCTTTCTGGAAGGCTCTCTTTGTTCCTTTCTTCCAGTTTCATTATATGGGCCATTTCCCCCAAAGAACCTCCCTGCCCTCCTCAGTCTAAACTCAGTACCCCATGTGATCCCCTCCGCCAGCTCCCTGTTCCTTTCCTTCCTAGCGTGTATCCTTATTTGCAGTGTTGTATTTATTTGTCTGTGTATTTGTTCAAGGCTTACATTTCTCCCCAGATTGTAAGCCTCTTTGAGGATAACAGTATCTATCTTGTTCACTACTGTCTTCCCAGAGCCCGCCTCACAGAGCTGCCTGGTTTGGGGCTGCCACATTGCCCAGTTTCAGGGCTCATTCGCATAGCATTCTTCACATGAGCAGCGCCCCCTAGAGTTGTGTGATGTCACAGCTCTGCTGCTGTGGTCAGAAACCAATCTGACTTGCCCTAATGTTAGTGCCTCCCCAAGCATGTGGCTTTTTCCCTCTCCCAAAAGCTCAGGAACCACAGAACGTAACCCTGATGATACTGACTCCAATTAGGAGCTTGTGCTTGGCTGGTGAGAATCCCCAGATAGCCCCGAGGGTGACTCCTCCCACTCCTTGCAGAATCTGTAGCCCGGTGTTCGTAGTGCTGGTTTAAGGGTCAGAGTGAGGAGTGCTTGGTAATTGCACCCAGCCAAAGACACTCACTTCCCAATTATTGGGCATTTGAAGTTATTTGATGTGGGAAAAACCCCCCCACTGCTGAACTGCCTCTAAGCTGAAGTGAGAACATCTGTGAGAGCACAGGCTCAGAGGTCACAAAACAGGCTGTCCCTTTTGCTATTAGCGATTTTCCCTGGGCTGGCACACCTGAGCCAAAATGAACACTTAAAAATACGCTTATCAAAGTGTAATTTATATGCAATAACTCTAAAAACAATACACTTTGTGGAGCTGTGATTTACATGCAACAATGCACCCAATTTAGGTCGACAGTTTGATGAGTTTTGACAGATGTATGCTCCTTGTATCTACCACCCCAGTGAAGATAGAGAACATTTCTGTCACCCCAGAAACTTTCCTCATTCCTCTTTGCCATCAATCACTATGTCTTCAATCCCAGACAACCACTGAACTGGCTCTATCACTATAGATTTCTAGAGTTTCAGGCTGAATGCAGTGGCTCATGCCTGTACTCCCAGCACTTTGGGAGGTTGAGGCTGGTGGATCACTTGAGGTCTGGTGTTTAAGACTGGCCTGGCCAACATGGTAAAACTTCATCTCTACTAAAAATACAAAAATTAGCCGGGTGTGGTTGTGGGTGCCTGTAATCCCAGCTACTTGGCAGGCTGAGACAGGAGAATCACTTGAACCAGGGAGGCAGAGGTTGCAGTTAGTCGAGATTGCATCACTGCACTCCAGCCTGGGTGACAGAGTGACACTCCATCTCGAAAAGAAAGAAAGAAAGAAAAGGTCATCAGAGAAATGCAAATCAAAACTACACTGAGACACCATCTCACGCCAGTTAGAATGGCGATCATTAAAAAATCTAGAGACAACAGATGCTGGAGAGGATGTGGAGAAATAGGAACACTTTTACACTGTTGGTGGGAGTGTAAATTAGTTCAACCATTGTGGAAGACAGTGCGGCGATTCCTCAAGGACCTAGAAATAGAAATTCCATTTGACCCAGCAATCCCGTTACTGGGTATATATCCAAAGGATTATAAATCATTCTACTATAAGGACACGTGCACACGAATGTTCATTGCAGCACTGTTTACAATAGCAAAGACCTGGAACCAACCCAAATGCCCATCGATGATAGACTGGACAGGGAAAATGTGGCACATATACACCATGGAATACTATGCAGCCATAAAAAACGATGAGTTCATGTCCTTTGTAGGGACATGGATGAACCTGGAAACCATCATTCTCAGCAAACTGACACAAGAACAGAAAATCAAACACCCCATGTTCTCACTCATAGGCGGGTGTTGAACAATGAGAACACGTGGATACAGGGAGGGGAGCTTCACACACTAGGGTCTGTGGGGGGTGGGAAATAGGGGAGAGACAGCAGGGGGTGGGGAGTTGGGGAGGGATAACATGGGGAGAAATGCCAGATATATGTGATGTGGAGGAAGGCAGCAAACCACACTGCCACGTGTGTACCTATGCAGCAATCCTACATGTTCTTTACATGTACTCCAAAACCAAAAATGCAAAAAAAAAAAAAAAAAAGAATTTCTGATTTATTCAGATTAAAAAAAATACATGAAATAATTGGAGACATTAAAAAAAAAGAAATTATTAATCTGTTTTCCAAAGCTGGTCCATTTTGCATTCTCACCAGCAATGGATGAAAATTCCAGTGCTCCATATCGCAAACACCTGATATTGTCAGTCTTACTAATTTAACTATTCTGGTATGTGTGTAGTTGTATATCATTAAGGCATTGAGGGTTTTTTTTTTGTGTGTGTGTTTGAGATGGAGTCTCACTCTGTCTCTTAGGCTGGAGTGCAGTGGCATGATCTTGGCTCACTGCAACCTCCTGGGTTCAAGTGATTCTTCTGCTTCAGCTTCCCAAGCAGCTGGGATTACAGACACATGCTACCACGTCTGGTTAATTTTTGTATTTTCAGCAGAGAGGGCCTGACTTCATCGAGGTTTCAATTTGCATCTCTCTACTGATTAAGGATATTGCATACAACTGGGTGCAGTGGCTCACGCCTACTATCCCAGCACTCTGGGAGGCTGTGGTGGGCGGATCGCTTGAGCTCAGGAGTTGGAGATCAGCCTGGGCAACATGGCAAAACTTGGTCTCTGCAAAAAAAAAAAAAAAAAAAAAAATTATCAGAGTGTGATTGTGCACACCTGTGGTCCCTGCTACTTGGGAGGCTGAGGCGGGAGGATCGTTTGAGCCTGGGAGGTCAAGGCTGCAGTGAGTTGTATCATACCACTGTACTCCAGAGCCTGGGTGACAGAGAGGAAGACCCTATCTAAAAAAAAAAAAAAAAAAAAGATGTTACACACTTTGGCCACTTGTATATCTTGTGAACTGTCTTTTCAAATATTTTGCCCACATTTTAATTGGGCTATTCCCTCATTATGGAATTATAAGATTATATATTCCAAAGGCAGAGGGTAGAGCTATTCAAGGTTCTCAATGTGATGCCAGGGGTTCTTAGCTTCCTCTTGTTTCTTGGTCTGGCCGGGATAACAGACTGGGCAGGAGCCACCATGTCTGTAGACCACACTTTGGCCAGATATGGTGGCTCATGCCTGTAATCCCAGGACTCTGGGAGGCCAAGGTGGGAGGATTGTTTGATGCCAGGAGTTTGAGACCAGTCTAGGCAACACATTGAGACCTACCCTAAGCTCCACAAAAATTAGCCAGGAATGGTGGTACATGCCTGTAGTCCAGTTACTCAAGAGGCTGAGGTGGGAGAATTGTTTGAACCCAGAAAGTAAGGACTGTAGTGAGCAATTTGGTGCCACTACACTCCAACCTAGCCAATAGAGTAAGACCCTGTCTCCAAAATTATTAAAAAATATATAGAACACACTTTAAGTAACACCTTATAGATGCTCAAGCTTGAAGTCAGACCCTAGTGAGGACTCCCCACTTCTCTGCTTTATAACCTCCAAAGTGCCCCCTTCCTCCTCTGCCCACCCATCCGCCCCACTCTGTAGAGCAACTGGACAGAACTGAATGACTGACAAGCCACATTGTCTCCCTGGAGAGGACCAAAGGGATGCAAGGGACCAAGGAACCAAGGAAGAAAGAGAAAAGCAATCAAGCGAGAGAAATAAATACCTCTACCAACCTCAAAAGGAGTGGACACACAGGGTGCCCTAAAAGTCTAGAGCAGAGGCCATAAACTATCTGCATCTGTCTGGATATGTGTTTCCTTACGGAGTGGGGAGGGTTCCTCCACCTTGTTTAAAATTCTTTGGAATCAATTGTTAGCATTTATAAACTTGGAGATTTTATCCAAAAACCTGGTCGGGCATGATGGCTCATGCCTGTAATCTCAGCACTTTGGGAGGCTGAGGCTCGTTTGAGCCCATGAATTGAAAACCAGCCTGAGCAACACAGTGAGACAAACTCCACCTCTCCAAAAAACAAACAAAAAAAAAAAAACAAAATGTAGCTAGGAGGCTACTTAGGAGGCTGTTATGGGAGGATCGCTTGAGCCTGGGAGGTCAACGCTGCAGTGAGCTATGATTGCTCGGCTATACTCCAGCTCAGGTGACAGGGCAAGACCCTGTCTCATAAATACATACATACATACATAAAATAAATTGGATTTACACTTGAAAAAGTTAGGAAATCCTGCCATACTGGTCCCCGTTCATACTCTTCTCCCACAGTGACATCTCTGTCTGGGTCTGGACTCTTGAGTCTTTTTCTGTCTGCCTAAGGGTGGTCACAGCTTTCATGGTAGCTGGTCCTGGTGTACCCTGTTATCCTTGTTGGTTCCATTAATTCTGCCCACACTGTGTAAATAGGTAATTCATTCTCTCTCTTCGGTTTACCCTGTGCTATCTGCTTCCTTCCTTCCTTGGCTATTTATTATAGCTCTTCAAGCATTAAGGATATGATACTGGTGTATGTTAGCACTTCTGTCACAAAGATAATGCTATAATCCTCCATCTCCACCTCATCATTCACTCTCAGTTTTCTCATCCAAAAAAGTGAGAATGAAAATATCTACTGCTTGGAAGTCGGATTAAATATGTTGCTACCTGGCACATACAAACGTGAGTTTCTTTCCAACATCACATTTTGGTGAATAAAAATAGCCCTGGCAGAAATGTCTCAACAGGTTGTCCTAAGCCTAGTTTCCATTTTTTGCTTTCAAAGCCAGAATCATGTTAAGTTTTTCACTGTTTAGGATCACCGTTGCCATAATGATCTGTTATGGCCCTGTGTCTGGTAATAGTCGTAAACAACAATATCTGCCACTTACTGAGGGTTACTATACACCAGAGACTTCCTTAATACTGTCTTTCTAAAAATTTTATTCCTTATTTTTAGAGACGGGGTCTTGCTATGTTACCCAGGCTGGTCTCAAACTCCTGGGCTCAAGCAACCCTCCTGTCTCTGCCTCCTGAGTTGTTGGGATTACAGGTACGAACCACTGTGCCCTACATCACATATTACCTTATTGAAACCTCACAGCAAATGTAGAAGGTGAATGCCATTATTTGTTTTTGTTTTTTCTTTTTTGAGGTGGAGTCTCACTCTGTTGCCCAGGCTAAAGTGCAGTGGCACGATCTCGCTCACTGCAACTTCCGCCTCCCTGGTTCAAATGATTCTCCTGCCTCAGCCTCTCAAGTAGCTGGGATTATAGACATACGCCATCATGCCCAGCTAATTTTTGTACCTTTGTAGAGATGGGGTTTTGCCATGTTGGCCAGGCTGGCCTTGAACCCCTGACCTGAGGTGATCCACCTGTCTCGGCCTCCCAAAGTGCTGGGATTACAGGCATGAGCCACCAAACCTGGCTGTAAATGCCATTATTAACCTCCTTTCCCAGATGAGGAAACAGGTGCTGGCATTAAACTGAGACTCCAAGAGAGCTGTTTTCCAGGGTCAAGTGGTAGAGCTAAGATTTGAACCCAGACTGGTCTGACTTCACAGCTTGATCTTAACTCCCCATACTATAGGTACCTAATGAATTATTGCCTATATATCTAATGTATCCTGTTATATTTCAGATACCCATAATTCACCTTGTAGTGGGACTTCCTGAAAAGTCCTATGTCAGGTGCAGGCTGTATTAGTTTTCTCTTGCCGGCAATGCGCAGGTGTCCTCAGCACAGAAACAGACACATCATCAATGCCCTTTCTTCTCCACGTGTCCCAGGCTAAGCCAATCCTGTGCTTCCCATTCCATTAGCCACACTGATTGGCTCAGAATGGGCATTAGATTAAAACTGACCAATCAGAGTGAATTTCAGGAGTGTTGGTGGGACATCACCAGAAAAAAGGACTGCTCTCTCCCCAGGCTGGTCTTGAACCTGAGAAAATGTGGCCTGGGGCAGCTGGTGGCCAGCTTGTCCCCATGATGTGACAATATGCAGACATCAGAGCCAAGCAGCAATGGAGGACAATCAGGTACCTAAAGTTAGATCAACTCCTGCCTCATTCATTTATATAATTCGTTATTTTCTTCCCAGTTTAAAGTTTACTGTGTTGTGTTCACCCTCAGTTAAAAGGATACAGCAGGTCAAAGCCTTTTTAGGTAAAGCATTTGCCGTTTGATCCTTGTGGTATGATTCTGGCCACATTATTGTCAAATCTCAGGTGTAACAGCATTTCGTCTGTAAATATTTCATATCTTTTTCTTTTTTTTGAGATGGAGTCTTGGTCTGTCACTCAGGCTGGAGTGTGGTGGTGTGATCTTGGCTCACTGCAACCTCTGCCTCCTGGGTTCAAGCAATTCTCCTGCCTCAGCCTCCTAATAGCTGAGTCTATAGGTGTGGGCCACCACACCTGGCTAATTTTCATATTTTCAGTAAAGACAGCGTTTTGCCATGTTGGCCAGGCTGGTCTTGAACTACTGACCTCAAGTGATCTGCCCGCCTTGGCCTCCCAAAGTGCTGGGATTACAAGTGTGAGCCACTGGGCCCGGCCATATATCTTTAAAAGGTAAAAATTATTTAAGAAAATATAACTAGAATACTGTTAAAAACAAAAATTGGCTGGGCACAGTGACTCACACCTGTAATCCCATTGATTTGAGAGGCCAATATGGGAGGATCATTTGAGGCCAAGAGTCTGGGCAGCATAGCCAGACTCCACCACTTAAAAAAAAAAAAAAAAGCTGGGTGTGATAGCACACACCTGTAGTCCCAACTACTCAGGAGGCTGAGGTAGGAGAGTCACGTGAGCCTGGGAGAACAAGGCTGCAGTGAGCTATGATCTTGCCACTGCACTGCAGCTTGGGCAACAGAGTGAGATCTTGTCTCTAAATATAAATGAGTAAAAATAAAATAAAAATCAGCTATAATGTAGAATCATATTTATGAGTAACTGTTGCAACCAAACTTTTCCAAAAATTTCCTATGAAAGGTGTAATTATGCTCATTAAAAATTGCTCCTTAAAAACTGCCAGTGACTTTGTTTGAATTTAAGATCTTTAAATACATTTTGGGAAATGAGATGCAGAGAGACATCAAGAACCTATTAGCAGGAGTTGAGACCAGCCTGCAAAACATGGCAAAATCCTGTCTCTTCAAATAATACAAAAACTGGCCAGGCATGGTGGCTGCGATGGAGGCAGGGACGGGAGGATGGCTTGAGCCCGGGAAGCTGAGGTTGCAGTGAGTCAGGATTGCACTACTGTACCTGAGCCTGGGCAACAGAGTGAATTCCTATCTCCAAAACCAAAATGAAACAAGGCAAAATAAACAAACAAAAAATCTATTGGGAGCGTGAGTGTGAGCATATAGGTGTGTGTGCACACATGCACACATTTCTTATTACATGTGTGTTTATGGAGCCAAAAGACCGTATAACCCTAATTGGAAATCTAACAGTAAAGGCATTTTGATGTTGCAAGCAGCTGGTAAGAGGGAATTTACAAACTACAAAGAGTAAAATATAAATAAAGAAGCTGAAAAAAAAAAAAAAAAAAGAAACAGAAAGAACACCTACGGTTGCCAGTAACTAGGGATGGATGAAATAAGAAGCATTTTCAGTTTTAGTCAAACCTTTAGAGTTTTTCAAAAAGCTTAAATGAGAAAAATAAGGAGGTGGAGTGAGTATGGGAGTGGGCACTGCCAATTTAGATGAAGCTAAAATTTTAAATCTTGTTAAACATTCCCAACAAACTGGCATTCAAAGTGTGCTATTAGTAAAAGCATTCCTTTAAAAAATGGTTTGGTGTAAACCGCTTTTTCCCCTTTATACGTTCTTTTCTTCTTTTTTTTTTGAGACAGGGTCTCTCTGTTGCCCAGGCTGGAGTGCAGTGGAGCGATCTTGGCTTACTGCGACCTCTGTCTTTCAGGCTCAATAGATCCTCCCGCCTCAGCCTGCTGAGTAGCTAGGACCCCAGGTGCCTGACACCACCCTTGGCTAACTTTTGTAATTTTTGTAGAAATAGGATGTTGCAATATTGCCCAAGCCAGTCTTGAACTGCCAGACTCAGGTGATCCTCCCACCTTGGCCTCCCAAAGTGCTGGGATTACAAGTGTGAGCCATTACCCTTGGCCTCCCCTTTACTTAGCATGGTACTTTCCCTTACCATGCTAAGGTAGTTGGGTTAGAAAGACTGTTCAACTTGTAGTTCCTTTTTTTATTAGCTGTGTGACCGTGGGGAGTTAACTAGACCTTTCTGAGCCTCAGCTTCCAGGCTAAGTTTTTTTTTTTTTTTTGAGATGGAGTTTCGCTCGTTACCCAGGCTGGAGTACAATGGCGTGATCTCGGCTCACCGCAACCTCCGCCTCCCGGGTTCAGGCAATTCTCCTGCCTCAGCCTCCTGAGTAGCTGGGATTACAGGCACGCGCCACTATGCCCAGCTAATTTTTTGTATTTTTAGTAGAGACGGGGTTTCACCGTCCTGACCAGGATGGTCTCGATCTCTTGACCTCGTGATCCACCCACCTCCGCCTCCCAAAGTGCTGGGATTACAGGCTTAAGCCACTGCGCCCGGCTCCAGGCTAAGTTTTTAAAATTTTTTGCAGAGATGGGGTCTCACTATGTTGCCCAGGCTGGTTTTGAACTTCTGGTCTCAATCAATCCTCCTGCCTTGGCCTCCCAAAGTGCTGTGATTGAAGGCGTGAGCCACCGTGCCCAGACTGATCTCTGTTTTTAAGTGTTGGCAATTAAGTCACATTTTTCTAGAACACCAGTGAAGCCAAACAGAATATATTCTGCAGGCCACATTTGGCCACAATCCTCTGGGTTACATCATTTGCCTTAAAGAGGAAGAGAGTGAGATGATTTCAGCCCTGGAAAGATGTTCTGCTCTGTCTCATCCTTGGAATGGCCGTCATGCCAAACGCAGGTAGAGGATGGTCACTAACATTATGGAATGCCCACTGTGTGCACTTTAGGTGAGCTAATTTGTTGAATACTCCAACAACTACTTGGTTTCATTTGGGTCACAAATGAAAGTTTCATAAACGAGTTGAAAGTCCAGGCTAGGCACTATCTGAGCCACTCATTGAAAACCCTGCACATTGGGGCCAGCTGTTCCTTCAGAGGCTAGGTAAGGAGGGACTTTGGTTGGCTGACTCCCTGAGGCCAAACCAATTCCCCTTGATTTTCTTTTGAGGATCCTTAGAAGAGGGGACAAGTGTTCCCAGTACAGGAACAGCAAGAGCAAGTGCCCCAGGGGGCAACGGCCTCTGTGATTTGGGGAACAGCAACATGAGGGAATAATTGAGGGGGAGGGACGGGTGTGTGAAGGGGTTCTGCCTGCACCCTTAGTGAAACCCAACTGTAGAAGGGGTGGTGGAGGAGGGAGAGAGTTGATGGAGGAGGCAGAGGGATGGTGGGGGTGGGAGAGGGGTGGTGGAGAAGAGAGAGGGGTGGTGGAGGAGGAAAAGGGGGAGGAGGAGGGAGAGAGGTGGTGGAGGAGGAAGAAGGTGATGAAGGTGGAGCAGGGTGGGGGGTGATGGAGGAGGGAGAGGGGATGATGAAGGTGGAGGAGGGAGAGGGGGTGGTGGAGGTGGAGGAGAGGGGGTGGGAGAGGGAGTGATGAAGGTGGAGGAGGGGGAGAAGTTGGAGGAGGAAGAAGGGGTGATGACGGTGTAGGAGGGAGAGGGAGGAAGGAGAGGGAGAGGGGAGGTGGACCAGGGAGAGGGGGTGGTGGAGGAAGGCGGCAGTGGTGTTCCTAACCCCTAATCTTGGCTTGTTAACCCTTTCTGAGCTTCCCTCTGGTGGGGGGATGAGGATTGTTGGCTGTTCCCACGTTTAAGGGCAGAGCTGGGTGGGGGGTGGTGTTGGTGCTCGAGGGTCACGCGCGGGTGGCTTTGCCGCGGTGGTGGCGGCGGTCGCAGAGGCGACACCGCTGGAGGCGGAGGAGGGACCGGCCCACCGACGCTGCGGGCGGGTAAGGCGGGCGGGGGTTGCGGCCACCAGGTCTTGCCCTCGCGAGCTGCAGCACGCTGTCTGGGGGTCGTGGGGGTCCCGTCGGGGTGCGGTGGGGATGCGGGACGCTGCCTCCCGGAATGGGGCTGCTGGAACCAGAGGATGCGCTAGAACCGGGGGTGGGGCGATGAGGCACTTGGGGGCTGGGTGATGGCGCAGGACCCGCGCTGTCCTCTGGGATTTTGAGGGACGGATCCCGGCAGGGCCCCCCAACGTGGCTGCTCCTGCGAGAGGGGAACAGGTGGTCGCTGGTGGCTGCAGCGAAGGCAGCTCCTCTCTGGTAGCCACGGGGTGTCTGGATGTGGAGCCGGCTGGGACCCCGGGACCTCCTTTTCTGGAGCCATCTGGGACCTGGGGTCAGGCTTTGCTCAAGGGTCTTTTGAAGGAATAGGAAGACGGGAGACTTAGAAAGTGCTGAAATCTGGGCACTAGAGAGACAGTGTATCTGATTTTTACCCCCATCTGCACGCCCACCCCATGTCATGGCAGGTTCCCAGGATCAAGGTTTCCATAGTCAATCAGTGGGTGTCTCCGCCCCCCACCCCACCCCATCCCGACAATATCCTAGTATTTCACCTCCTAAACCAGGGGTTGCAAACTCAGAGCACCCAGGGCCAGGTAGATGCACGATGGGCCCAGCTCTTACCTGGTTTCAACTATGTAGCAGGCGCTGTTTGGAGTCATTCATTCATTGAATCCTCACCACCCCCGTGAACTTGCTACTTGCGATGACCCTGATTTTACAGATAGGGAAGCAGGTAGGCAAGGTGAAAGGCACTTGCCCAAGATCACATGAGTAGCAAGTGCCAAGTCAGGATGGGACTCCAGGCAGGTGGCTCCAGAGTTCCTGGCTCTTAACCACGGTCCTGTGCTGAGCAGATGGGCCGTGGGGGTCACCGGGAGCCCGACCAGGGAGACTTAGGGCTGCCAGGCAGGAATGCAGACCCTGTGTGGCCAGACTGTCCAATTTCTTGAGAAGCCAAAAGTTAGGACTTTTAAGTAACATCACTTTTAGGTTTGGGCAATTTAAACTTAAAAACGCTCATTGTAGTGAAAAGTTTCAAACATACACAAAAGGAGAGAAAATATTATAATAGAATTTTTTTTTGGTCCTGGCACAGTCACTCATGCCTGAAATCCCAGCACTTTAGGAGGATTGCTTGAGGCCAGGAGTTCGAGACCAACCTGGGCAATACAGCAAGACCCCGAAAAAAAGAAAATGAAAAAGAGATTAGCCTGGTGTGGTGGCCTGTGTCTGTAGTCCTAGCTGTTCTGGAGGCTGACGGGGGATGATTGCTTGAGCCCAGGAGCTTGAGGCTGCAGTGACCTGTGATTGCACCGCTGTATTCCAGCCTGGGTGACAGAAGGAGATCTTGTCTTAAATAAATAAATAAATAAAGTTTTAAGACCACCATGTGAGCTAAATAAAGCATGCCCAGTGGCCACGTCTTTCCTAAAGACCTCTGGCTGTTCACTGTCCTCATCTAAACCCTGGCTACTCAAAGTGTGGTCCTGGACACAGCAACGGCATCAGCATCACCTGGGAGCTGGTGAGAAATGCTGAATTTCAGGCCCCACCCCAGACCTGCTGAGTTAGACTCTGGATTTTAATGAGACCCCCAGGTCATCCACATACATGTTAAAGTTTGAGAGGCACTGTTCTAGTTCACTTTGCCTGGTCAAATTTTACCAGCCTCCCTCCTGAAAATTTTCCTGCTTTCTTCCTGGGTTCTTTTTTTTTTTTTTTTTGAGATGGAGTCTTGCTCTGTCACCCAGGTTGGAGTGCAGTGGCATAATCTCTGCTCACTGCAGCCTTCTGAGTTCAAGCCGTTCTCGTGCGTCAGCCTCTGAGTAGCTACAGGCATATTCTACCATGATGCCCAGCTATTTTTTTTTTTAGATAGAGTTTTGTCTCTGTCACCCAGGCTGGAGTGCAGTGGCTCCATCTCAGTTCACTGCAAACTCCACCTCCCAGGTCCAAGCGATTCTCCTGTTTCAGCCTCCCGAGTTGCTGGGATTACAGGCATGTGGCACCAGGCCTAGCTAATTTTTGTATTTTTAGTAGAGACAGGGTTTCACCATGTACCCAGGCTGGTCTCTAACTCCTGACCTCAGGTGACCCACCTGCCTTCGCCTCCCAAAGTGCTGGGGTTAAGGTGTGAGCCACCGCACCCACCCCTGAGTTATTTTCACACCCCTGAAACTCAGATCTGGCCCCAGATAATTTGGTGGAGGGAAGAATTTTGGTGGAGGGAAGAATGTCTTTTGGAAGGTGTGGATATACAATAAAAATGACAGTGTTCACACTAGTCTTACTCTTGCCAGGGCCCTGAGCTATTCTTTTTTTCTTAATTGTATTTTTTTCAACATAATTTTTTTTGACAGTCTCCCTCTGTCACCCAAGCTGGAGGGCAGTGGCATGAAAACGGCTCATTGCAGCCTCGACCTCCTGGGCTCAAGCATTCCTTCTGCCTCAGCCTCCCGGGAAGCTAGTAACACAGGCATGCACCACTGCAGCTGGGAAGGGATTCCGATCCAGATCCCAAGAGAGGGTTCTTGGATCTCAGGTGAAAAAGAATTTGGGATGAGTCCATAGAATAAACTGAAAGCAGATTTATTAACAGAGTAAAGGCATAACGATGGCGGCGCGATGGCCGGAGCAGCAGCACGGGCTGCCCAGTTGCTTATACTTCTTGTTACTTCTTGATTATATGGCGAACAAGGGGCAGATTACACATGAGTTTTCTAGGAAAGGGGTAGGCAATTTCCAGAACTGAGGGTTCCTCCCCTTTTTTAGACCATGTAGGGCAACTTCCTGACATTGCCATGGCATTTGTAAACTGTCATGGTGCTGGGAATGTGTCTCTCAGCGTGCTAATGCATTGTAATTAGCATATTATAATGAACAGTGGGGATGATCAGGGGTCACGCTGGTCGCCATCTTGGTTTTGGTGGGTTTTGGCTGGCGTCTGTACTGTATGCTATTTCATCAGCAAGGTCTTTGTGACCTGTATCTTGTGCTGACCTCCTATCTCATCCTATGACTTAGAATGCCTAACCTCCTGGGAATGCAGCCCAGTAGGTCTCAGCCTCATTTTCCCCAGCCCCCAAGTCAAGACGAAGTTGCTGTGGTTCAAATGCCTCTGACAACATCATGCCCAGCTACGTTTTTGACTTTTTTTTTTTTTTTGTGGAGATGGGGCCTCACTTTGTTGGCCAGGCTGGTCTCGAACTCCTGGGTTCAAGCAATCCTCTCGCCTCAATCTTCCAAAGTGCTAAAATTACAGGTGTGAACCACCATGCCTGGCCTAGTCTTCCAAGTTTTTTTGGGAGCCGTGATTCTGTCTTCCTCATTCTTGTATCCCCACATACTGCAGTTCACATAACGATATTCAGTAAGTACTGAATCAAATGTAATTAACTCGAGTAAAGTAGAGATTCAGTCTCTTAGACACTCGCCTCAGGCAAGAAATCTCTCTTCCCCTCTGAGGGGAAAGTCACTGTTTCCAGGCTTGTAGGATAAAGAGCAGCACAGACTCTGACATGGGACAGCTTTGGTTTGTCGTTGCTACCCCTCAATTCAAAGGCATTTTGTCCTTATGTGGGTGTCAAGGACACCCACAGCTAGGAAAATGGGCCCAGTATGAGACAGTTTCAAACAGTGCAGCTTCTTATTATGCAAAGGTAACAGGGTTTCTCGCAGCATGACCCCAGCAATAGTGGCTGTCTGTGACTGTTACCTCAAAGCCAGAGAAGAAAACAAGCTTTCCAGGGTTTGAGTCAATCAAAGGGTGCTACTGACTTCACCTTTTGCTAGGGGGCCAGAATCTTTTGAGGGGCAAAACTAGTATTCCAGCAACTAATAATGAATCTTAAAAAACAACAATATAAAACAAAAAGCTTCCTGAGAAACCAACCCAAAACAAAACAGCAAAACAGAATGTAGAGAAATCTGGGGAGATCTACAGAAAATTACAAATCTTTGGGAGGTAGAATGGCCAGAACTACAGTTTGGTCATTTTGGTTCTACCTGAACCAAAACATGGCCTGAGAAGGACTCAATGATGTGCCTTATGAATTTCGTCATTAGGAACTGATGGGCTCAATAGGCTCCTATCGTAAAAATGTGAACATAGCAACCACTCACATTTTAGTCTGAATTAGCAAGTTTCTGGCAGCTGGTGAAGCAAGAGCAGCTGCAAACAAACCTCTTGAGCATCGAACAGAGAAGGAAGTGGTAACTTTATTTGGCCAGGAGCTGTGGCAGGCATAGATGCCTCAATAACTGAGCTCCGAGATGAAGAAAATCCTGGCCCTTTTAAAGGCTCACAATCTAAGACATCTAAGAGGTGCACATGTGAGAGAGTCGTGATTGATTTAGCAAGCATGGTGAACGTGACCAGATAGGGGTCTTGAGTGGTTGAATAAGAACAGCGCCTTTCGGGATAAGGTCCCCCATACCGTGCCTGTGAACTATAGATAGAATTGTGGTTAGGAGTAGGGGGTTTAATTTTTAACCTCCAGATCTGGCCAGCGGCACCAACCAATTCTTCCACTGACCTCATCTGGCTGACTTTTAACTTTCATTTCCTCCTTTTCTCCAAACACGAGTTGAGAGAAGGGGGCCTCCTTCCTCCCTGGGAGTTGCAAAGTCAGCTGCTTAGAGGGCCCAGGCATGAAATGTCAACAACGGAAGCAGGCAGAGCCAGAAAACACAAGAGTGGTGGGGATACAGTGAGTTGGGAACACACGCTCCATCTATAGGGAGCAGCAGCAAATCAGCTCTGGGTGGTCATTACCATGAAAAATTACAGGTTCAGTGTTACTGTATGTTTTGCGAAGTTAGAAATCTAGATTTTTACATGAAATTTTCCAATTAAAAAGTGTAAACAATTACTTTATTCTTTTACTAGTTCTTAGTCTTTCTTCATCATAGGTTCCTCTGAAAATCTGTTTAAAGCTATTGTGTCTGGGAAACTGCAGCACACATCCTTTTATTGTATACAATTTCAAGAGATTCACAGACAGGATCCCCCAATCCTGCGGTGTCTCAAGGGCAGGAGGGCCTGCCCTGGTGTTTATACTTTCCAAGAGAGGATCTGATTGGTTGGATTTACCACTATCAAATAGGTCACACTTCTATTGGGCAGAGTTTCATTTGGGGTCTCCCCCTCATGTTCTAATTGGTTGCTTCTGGCTTGAGCATCGATTCTTGAGTCCCATAGTGACCACAGAATGCAGAGCTGGCTTCACCCAAAGCACGGCTGAAACAGACCTTTCTGAACAAAGTATCCCAGGAGTTACGTTTCAGAATTAAACTGTGGGCGCCAGTATCCTCTGAACTTCATGAACTGCGCTCCAGAATGCCTCCTCCCTCGCCTTCTCTTCCCAAATTCTCACCATTTGGAAAACTCCCTCGCTCCTATTCATCTTTCCTCTTGTATTAAAAAAAAATTCTGGTACAGTCATTACATTTCATTTTTATGATCTTGCTTTAGAGATTAGCTGCATTTCATCAAAGTTATCCAACTACATAGTTTAAGTCAGATTATAACCTATCTATAACAAAATATTAGTTTCTGTTCCTCTGTTCCTGGTCCAACCCTAGAAACAACTACCGCCAACTCCCTTAGCTGTTTCTTTTCTTTTCTTTCTTCTTTTTAATTTTTTTTGAAGACAAGTTTCACTCTGTTACCCAGGCTCTAGTGCAGTGGCATGATCATGGCTCACTGCAGCCTTGACCTCTTGGGCTCAAACCATCCGCCTGCCTCAGCCTCCTGAGTAGCTGGGACCGCAGAGGTGCACCACCAGAACCAGCCAAGTTGTTTCTTAATTGCATTCCCCCATATTCATATTTCTAATCTTGATTTTGACATATTTCCAGTAATTTCATTCACTCTCTAACTGACTCTTTAATTAGCTGATTAAGTAACCACGTATACAAAAAGCCACTACTATGGGCTAAGGGCTGTGCTGGGTGCTACGGATAGAGGAGCAAAAACACATACAGTGTCTATTTCTATCTCTATCTTTCTCTCTCTGTCAGTTTCTTTGTCTTCCTGTCTGTCTCTCATTCACTGCTTTTATCTCTTTGCCTCTATGTCTCTCTTCGTTTCAATCATTTTGTTTCTGTTCTCTGCCTCTCTCTCCACGTCTCTCTGGATTTAACATAAAATGATCTCTTTTTCTCTATCTCTGTGGTTCTGTATCTCCACCCGCTGTCTTTCCCATTTCCCACACCCTTCTTAAAAGAGCGTGACTATGAAAGGGTCCCTTCTAGGTGAGGCCATTTTTAACCAGGACTTAGGAGACACTTTTGTCTTGTCTTTTGTACACAGTATTTGAGGGCGGGGGCAAGGTGAGGAAGTTAGCTGGTTTGCACTTTAATGTAGTTTAGTCAAGATAGTCTTTTTATGAACCAATTTGTGCAGATTGGTTTGCAAGATGTGACTAAAATATCAAATCCCTACACTGTCAAAGCATTAATGGATTGGGAAAGTAAATTATAGAAGAGTGTTTTCCAGTAGGAATTACACTGACATTCAAAATTAACTTTTCTTGATACTGAGTCCACTGCATTCCACACTGGCTTTGGGGGGAACATTTAAATCCAAGTTCTTGGTGAGTGCTCTAATAGACAAGAACAGTGGTAATTAAATCAGAAGGCAAAAACTGTTTCTTGGTACCCTGCAAGTTTTCTTACCTTGGGGAATATTAGTGAGGAAGAATGATTAGCAGAGTTATATTAGTCTGTTCTCATTCTGCTAATAAAGACGTACCGGAGACTGGGTAATTTATAGAGGAAAGAGACTTAATTGACTCATGGTTCCACATAATTGGGGAGGCCTCACTATCATGGTGGAAGAGCAAGGGAGGTCTTACATGGTGACAGGCAAGAAAGAGAGCATGTGCAGGGGACCTCCCCTTTATCAAACCATCAGATCTCATGAGACTTATTCATGATCATGAGAACAGCATGGGAAAGACCCACCC
This sequence comes from Sapajus apella, assembly GCF_009761245.1. Lineage (NCBI taxonomy): Eukaryota > Metazoa > Chordata > Mammalia > Primates > Cebidae > Sapajus > Sapajus apella. The sequence goes on from NW_022436942.1 coordinate 70,676,629, forward strand.
CCATGATTCAATTACCTCCCACTGGGTCCCTCCCACCACGTGGAAATTATGGGAGCTGTAATTCAAGATTTGGGTGGGGACAAAGCCAAACCATATTAAGAGTCTTGACAAAATTAAGATTATTAAGCCTTTATGGAAATGAGTAGGTCCACAAATGACTCAAGATATTTAGGGGGGAAAAGTAGGTAGCTTGGGAAGTGTTTTAGGATTTTCCTTCTCTCCCTCCCACTCTTCCTTCCTTCTTTCCCTCTTTCTTTTCCATTTCCCTTTCTATTTAGTTTTCTTTCCCTCTATTCTAACCCTGGGTTAGTAATCTCTTGTGGTTGAACCAAAGCTGAACTGACACTGAGGACACATGAGTTCAATCCCACTTTTGCTGCTCAGCAGCGATGTGACCTTGTGAAAGTTATTCAACTTCTCTGGGCTTAGTTTCTTTTTCTGTTGAATAAGACGTTTTGGACCAGATGACCTCTAACGTTTTTCCCAGATCTAAGATTCCTTGACGCACCCACCAAAAATGTTTAAATTTTAATATGTATTTTTTTTTCTTGTTGTAAAGGGGGCAAACCCATTAAACAATTTGGAAAACATCAAAAAAGAATAAGTGAAAACTGTCCATAATTCCATCATCCAAAGAGCCAATGCGAACACTTCAGGGCAATTTTCTTTGTCATTTGTTGATGTATAACTTTCACAAATCATGGTTGTTTACATTGTACACAACAGTTTTGTATCTTTTTAAATTTCCTCCTAAGCATGTCTCTATGTCTTGCCTGTCTTCATGAACATTATGATTTATTATCATTTTTTAGAGAGAGGGTCTTGCTCTGTCTCCCAGGCTGGAGTGCAGTCGTTCAATCATAGCTCACTGCAGCCTCCAAAGTGTTGGGACTGCTCGACCCCTCCTGGGCTCGAGCAATCCTTCCATGTCAGCTTCCCAAAGTGTTGGGATTACTGGCGTGAGCCACCATGCCTGGTCATGAACAACATATATATATATATTTGAGACAGAGTGCCCCTCTGTTGCTCAGGCTGAAGTGCAGTGTCGTGATCATAGCTTACTACAGCCTTGACCTCCCGGACTTAAACAATCCTTCCACCTCAGCCTCCCAAGTAGCTAGGACTACAGGCATGTACCACCATGTCCAGCTAGCTTCTTTTTTTTTTGCATTTTTGTACAGATGGGGTTTCACTATGTTGCCCAGGCTGGTCTTGAATCCTGGATTGAAGTGATCCACTCCCACAACCTCCAAAAGTACTGGGATGACAGGTGTGAGCCTGGCCACAAACAATTTTTTTTTTTTTGAGATGGAGTTTTGATCTTATTGCCTAGGCTGGAGTGCAATGGTGCAATCTTGGCTCACCGCAACCTCCACTTCCCAGGTTGAAGTGATTCTCCTGCCTCAGCCTCCTGAGTAGCTGGGATAACAGACATGCACCACCATGCCGAGCTAATTTTGTATTTTTAGTAGAGATGGGGTTTTTCCATGTTGGTCAGCTGGTCTTGAACTCCTGACCTCAGGTGATCCGCCCGCCTTGGCCTCCCAAAATGCTGGGATTACAGGCATGAGCCACCACACCCGGCAAACAACATTTTTAATGGACATGTAATATTTCATTGAGCAGTCATGTCTGGATTACATAACCACTCTCTGGTTGGCAGACATTTTGGTTGATGTCAGCTTTTCTCTTTTATGGCTACTTGTGATATCTTTGTTCCCGAATATTTCTGCATCTTTTTATTTTCCTTGAGTTTATGGCTCTTTCAATGGTTCTATTTGTGTTTCCTGGCAAACGTGGATAAACGCCCCAGAAACTTGCTGGGTGGGTGGCTTCGTGAATTTTCCCTGGAATTAAAACTTACTTTGCCTCACATAACTGAATTGACTGTATGTCAGAGGGAGGACAGTGGCTGGGAGGTAACTCTGACTTTCATGCTTTATTAAGTCCTCACTTGCCTGCAGCCTCACTTCTTTTAGGTATGACCTAATTTTCATTCAGTTCTTTTGTCTCCATGGCTAATAATGACATCATCATCAACAGCAATAATAAGAGCTACTGTTTTAAGAGTTTATTCAGTAGTGCCAGGTATTGTCCACTGTCTCTTTCCAGCCTCACAATAGCCCGTCTGAAGTCAACATTTTCTTTTCTTTTTTTTTTGAGGCAGTCTCTCTCTGTCACCCAGGCTGGAGTGCAGTGTCACCATCTCAGCTCACCGCAACCTCTGCCTCCCAGGTTCAAGTGATTCTCCTGCCTCAGCCTCCTGAGTAGCTGGGATTACAGGCGTGGACCACCACGCCCAGCTACTGTTTTTGTATTTTTAGTAGAGATGGGGTTTCTTCATATTAATCAGATTGGTCTCGACCCCCCGACCTCAGGTGATCCACCCTCCTTGGCCTCCTAAAGTGCTGGGATTACAGGCTTAAGCCACTGCACCTGGCCAATATTTTCAACATTTTGCAGATGAGGAAACTGAGGCACAGAGAGGTTGAGTTCTTTTTCTCAAGATCAGATAAGGTATAGGATTTGTACCAAGTTTCTCTTTATCCAAGAATTTGACCTCTGAAGTGCTAGATTTCTCCCCTTGCCCCCACATTCGCTCTCCTAGAAACATCTGTAATAAAGGGATGGAAGGAAGAAGCAACCATCCTTTGCATTTTCCTAATGTCTAGAGGCAGCTCTGCATTAAAAGCCAGGAGACTTGGGTTCCTCTTCTAGCCTTACTATTCAATTGCTGTGTAGCCTTGAGCAAACTACATCCCATATCCATGCCTCAGTTTATAACCTACAAAATCAAAGGGCTGGCCGTGTGTGGTGGCTCATGCCTGTAATCCCTGCACTTTGGGAGGCCGAGGTGGGTGGATCACTTGAGGTCAGGAGTTCGAGATCAGCCTGACCAACATGGTGAAACACCATCTTTACTAAAAATACAAAAATCAGCTGGGTGGTAGTGGTGGACGCCTGTAGTCTCAGCTACTTTGGAGGCCAAGTGAGGAAAATCTCTGGAGTCTAGGAGGCAGAGGTTGCAGTGAGCTGATATCACGCTATTGCACTCCAGCCTGAGTGACAGAGGGAGACCCTGTCTCAAAAAGGACTAAATAAATTATAGAATTTCTATGGGCTCTGAGACTGTTAAGATTCTCTGATCAACCCTAGGTTGGTGGGAGGGGACTCAGAAGTGATTATGGCTGCAGACAATGGGGAAACTGAGGCTCAAGGAAGTCTCCAGCATCACAAAAGACTATCAAGTCCTGTTGGGTCTTTCATGTGTAAATATCTGGGACTTTGTATTTTGGGGTCTCTTCAGGAATGGATTTATTGAAACTTAAACACAAAAGGAGAATGGAGTTAAGAACATCTGGACACCATAGGGAACCCAAGAGCAGGAGAAAGGAAACCAGATGTTTCTGTTCATATCTACACTCCTGGCAGCATCACGCCTCTCACTCTGACCCTGCTACCTATGCTCCAGGGTCTGGGAAGTTGCTGGGTTTTCAAATATTTGACTCTGAACTAACACCTCCTGCCTTCATCTAGGAGAAAGAATCTGATTGGTCAGCCAGGGTTATAGGGTCTCCTTCTGATCCATGGGGTGGAGGGGGAGGGGATACCGCAGGTGTCATTCCTGGGTGTGAGGGCTGAGAAGTCCAGGGGCAGAATTGCTTCATAGGGGCACACCCTTGGTTGTCTCATTGCAGTAAGAGCTTCTGCAGTCGTTATTAAGGATGGAACTTTAAATTACTTACTTCCACTTTATGTGAAGTGGCTCACCCAGGAAGAAATTAACAAAACTGAGGAAGCCTAGGGGGAGCCAATTATTGTTTGAGACTTTGAAGTGTGCACTTGTGCTGAGGGATGGTGTATCAGTCAGGGTTCTCTAGAGGGACAGGATTAATAGGATAGATGTATATATAAAGGGAGCTTCTTAAGGGGTATTGACTTGCACCATCGCAAGGTGAAGTCCCACAATAGACTTGTCTGCAAGTGGAGAAGCAAGAAAGTCAGTCTGAGTCCCCAAACCTCAAAAGTAGGGGAGCCCACAGTGCAGCCTTCAGTCAGTGGTCCAACACCCGAGAGCCCCTGGCAAATCACTAGTGTAGGTCCAAGAGTCCAAAAGCTGAAAAACTTGGAGTCCGATGTTTGAAGGCAGGAAGCATCCAGCACGGGAGAATGGAGGCCGGAAGACTCAGCCAGTCTAGTCTCTCCTCATTCCTCTGCCTGGTTTATCCTAGCCACTTGGGCAGCTGATTAGATGGCATTCACGCAGATTGAGTGTGGGTCTGCCTCTCCTAGTTCACTGGCACAAATGTCTTTTTTTTAATTGCATTTTAGGTTTTGGGGTACATGTGAAGAACATGCAAGATTGTTGCACAGGCACACACGTGGCAGTGTGATCAGCTGCCTTCCTCCCCATCACCCACATCTAGCACTTCTCTCCATGCTATCTCCCCCCACCTCCCCTCCCCTGCTACCCCTCCCCCATTTCACCCCAACAGACCCCAGTGTGTAGGGCTCCCCTCCCTGTGTCCATGTGTTCTCATTGTTCAACACCCGCCTATGAGTGAGAACATGCGGTGTTTGATTCCCTGCTCTTGTGTCAGTTTGCTGAGAATGATGGTTTCCAGGTTCATCCATGTCCCTACAAAGAACACGACCTCATCTTTTTTTATGGCTGCATAATATTCCATGGTGTATATGTGGACTGGCACAAATGTTAATCTCCATTGGCAACACCTCACATACACACCCAGGAACAACACTTTGCATCCTTCAATCCAATCAAGTTGGCACTCAATATTAACCATCACAGACGGTGATTATAGTAAGTTCAACCAAGTTTTCTTTGATGATTTCCTACATAGTGATATTCACTAAGGGAGACTTCCCAGTTGAAAACCTGTATGTCCTCATCACTGCACATTGAATCTCATTTCTTGAAAAGGTTTTGCTGGGTGTGGTGGCTCACACCTGTAATCCCAGCACATTGGGAGGCCAAGATGAGCAGATCACTTGAAGTCAGGAGTTCGAGACCAGCCTGGCCAACATGGTGAAACCCTATCTCTACTAAAAATACAAAAATTAGCCAGGCATGGCGTGGTACACGCCTGTAGTTCCTGCTACTTGGGAGACTGAGGCAGGAGGATTGCTTGGACCCGGGAGGTGGAGTTTACAGTGAGCCGAGATCTCACGCCACTGTACTCCAGCCTGGGAGACAGAGTGAAACTCTGTCTTAAAGAAAAAAAAAAAAGGTGGTTAAAATGGCCAGGCAGTGCACTTGTGTGCCAAAAGGAGTGGTCTAGAGAATCAACACACCTCAAACCCTGATGTTGGGATTCAATAAGGACAAAGAGCCCTCTAGATAAGTAGAGCTCAAACTTTAGATTGTTTAGGAACTGCCCAGGGTGCTTGCTGAAATGCAGATTCCTGAGTCTCCCAAAGATTTTGTGGGTTCAAGGAGGTGGAGGTGTGGATCAGGAGCCTGTATTTTTAGCAAGTGCTCCAAGGTAATTCTCATGCTGGTAGTCTGATACATATTACTACTTTTCATATATAAAAAGAAGCAAAAAATCAGTGAGATTCTTCCCCAATGAAATCTGATGTGTCATATAAAGGTTGAACTGCTTCAGGTGATGTAGCAGGTGAGGGGCTCAGAGCTCTCCCCATTCTACCCTGTGCTGTGTCCTCCATGCTTGTATTGATAAAGCTACTATTTATTTATTAGCTGCTGGAGGTATTGGGGACAAAGTAATGAATAAAATAAAACAAATTCCAGTCCTCATGGGATCCTTCTACCTGCAGGGAAGGCAGGCAATAAACAAATTAGCTAATAAGTAACTTGCAGGTTGTGCTAAGTGCCGTGAAGGAAAATATAGCTATGGGGAGGGGACAGAAATACTGGAAGGGGGATATCGGGCTGTCTGAAAAGGCATTTGAGCAAGGACCTGAATGCAGTGAGGGAGTAAGGCATGAGAAGACTTGTGGGGAAAATGTTCCAGGAAGAAGGCATGGCAAGGGTGAAGGCTATGAGGGTGAAATAAGCTAAGCGTGTTCTAAGAAGACCAAGTAGGGGAATGAAGAAGCTAGGGGGAGTGTGCAGACAGGTGAGCAGGGGCCAGGTCACATGCAGCCTTGCCTATGACTTTGCACAGGCCCTGTGCCTAGTAAGGTATTTATATTTCATTTTAGGAATGATGGAAACCATGTTTTCATGTAATCTTCCCAGCAATCCTTTGAAGAAGGTCCTACTGTTTACGGCCATTTTACAGTTAGGGAAACTGAGGCTTAGAGAGATGAAGACATTCACAGCTTCTAAGTGGGAATATGAGGATTTGGACCTCAGGGTGACTTCAGAGACTACTGCTCACTACCACACAATACCATCTCCTAGATATCTCAGGAGTCTAGCATCAAATTCCACATGGTAGATCCCTTACGGAGCTGCAGTAGGGTACAGTGTGAAGTTATTTTGGTCATTTGCTGGTTGTCTCTTCTTAGGTTATGAATTTACATTTCTGAGCTACGTAAGATGAGAAGGCTATTTTCCATCTAATTCATTTTATTGAGTTTTAAAGAAGAAGAATAAATGCACTTTATAAACTATAAAATGCAACATAAATATTGTGAATCATTTCCACTGAGTTTGATTCAACCCTCGTTTCCTTTGAGAAAAACAAACAAAAAAAACCCCTTCCGATTTCTGGAAATTTGAAACCTCATTGAGTCAACTCTTGCCTCAAAGGGAAATCACACTGAAATTATGAAATATCTGGAGAAAGATATAATAAAAATATGTATCAGTTTCTTTAGGATATGGCTAATGCAGTATGCAAAGGCAAATTCACAGTCTTAATACAGTTCTCATTCTGAGAGTGAAGGTATAACAACATAGTGATGACAATCATGAGCTCTGGAATCGGACTTGGATTTTAATCTAAATTTTGTCACTTCTGAGCTATGGGATCTTGGATAATTGCTTAACCTCTCTAAGTCTTAGAGTTAGTCTGGTTTCATCATCTGGAAAATGGCAATGGTAGGAACCTACCTTATAGGATTTTGTACTGGCTGTCCCCTCTGCCTGGAACGTTTGTCTTGTGTGGCTGGCTCTCTTATTTTATTCTGGTTTTTGCACAACATCACAGCCCCTTATACTTTATTTTTCTTTATCTCATTTGTGACTTCCTGACTTTATATCGTGTATTTATTTTTTGTTTGTTTCTTTCTATAGAGTCGTCTGTGTGAGAGTAGAGACTCTGTCTTGGTCAGTGCTGAACCTCTGGGAACTAGAGCAGTGTTTGGCACACAGATGATTTACTGCACACCTGTTGAATGAATGAGTGAGTGCATGGTGGGGCTGAGCAGAAGGCTGAGACAATGGATATAAGCGCTTAGCAGAGCACCTCACTCACTGTGAGCCCTTGGTGAATGTTGGAGGTTTGTTCTTGGCTTCGACTCCTTCTTACAAGGTGATGTATTAACAAATTTAGATTCTAATCTTCTTGAAGGAAAGAAAGGTGCCTTTCACAGTTCCGTGTTTCCTGTTCATGTTGGGTGCATCGAGGTGGCTGAGTGAATGCTTTCATTGCAAGAACTAAGGTATGTGGAAGTGAGATTAGTGCCTCTATGATGTCTATTGTTCCTTTTATTGCTGGGCACAATGAAGATGCTCGATTAGTATTTGTTGAGCAAATGAATGAACAAAAACAATCCTTTTATGCACACCATTAAATGGAGTGGACTGTGGAAATGTATTAGTCCATTCTTATGCTGCTAATAAAGACATACCTGAGACTTCATAATTTATAAAGGAGAGGAGGTTTAATGAACTCACAGTTCCATGATATGAGGAGACCTCACAATCATGGCGGAAGGTGAAAGAGGAGCAAAGGCACATCTTACATGACGACAGGCAAGAAAGTGTGTGCAGGGGAACAACTTCCATGTATGAAACTGTCAGATCTTGTGAGACTTAAGCCTTTTTCTGGTCTGTGGGGCCCGTGGGTGTAGAACTCAACCCAGATCCCACTCTGCCCGTGCCAAGAAGCCAGTGGATGTAGGAGGCAGATGGTAACCTGGCAATTAGACCACAGTGTGACATGTGGAGCTTCATGGGATGCTGAGAACATTCTAAAGGGGCTGTAATTCAGCTGGGGGAATCTGGAAGGGTACTTGGAGGTACAGACACCTGAAGTGGAATCTGAGGGATGGACAGAGATTAAACTAGGGGAGGAGAAAGGAATGGGATGCCAGGGGGAGAGTGTTCCAGGCAGGAGGAACAGTATATGCAAAGGTCCTGAGGCAGGAGAAACACAGGGTTTCTGGTATGGATGGAAGAAGGGGACCAGGCTGGTAGAGGAGAGATTAGTAGAATTTCTGAGAGATAAGGCTGGAGGGGGAAATGGGGGCCAATCCAAGAGGGGCGGTACACCCAAAGCTCCTGCCCAGGCCTCACTGCTCACTGGCCCACCTTATTCCTGCCTCTCGACTTTGTTCTTAGGCTTTCTCTTACAAACTATGCTTTCTCTCCTCCTTGGAGCTAACCAAATTCCTGTTGACTTCAGCCCACTTAACTCACCATCCCCAGCATCTGTCCTCAACTCTGCTCTTGCAACAAATAGAAACAACCCCTACTCTCTCAGTTTTAACCACCACGGCCTCCTTGCTGTTCCTTGAACACCTCCAAGAACAATGCCCTGCCTCAGGGCCTTTGCACTGGCTGTTACCTCAGCCTGGAATGCTCTTCCCTGGGAGATTTGCCTGGCTCTTCCATTTCCTCTAGGTCTCAACACACATGACACCTCCCCTGACCATCCTGTTTAACATGGCACCTCCTCTCACTTTCTAGCCATTTCTGGCTTTCTTTCTTTCTTTTTAATCACAACAATGAATCCTTTATAAATCCATTTGTTCATTCATCTCTTGTCTGTCTCTCCTGCCCCCTGCACCATTTGCTCCATGAGGGCAGGGACCTTGTCTGTATCCCTGCTAAGTGGAACACAGAAGATGCATAATAAACATTGTGGAATGAAAAATAGTAAATTGCGCTGGCTCACGCCTGTAATCCCAGCACTTTGGGAAGGTGAGGGGGGGCAGATCACTTGAGGTCAGGAGTTTGAGACCAGCCTGGCCAACATAGTAAAATCCTGTCTCTACTAAAAATACAAAAATTGGCTGGGCGTGATGGTGCACACCTGTAATCCCAGTTACTTGGGAGGCTGACGCAGGAGGATCGCTTGAACCCAGGATAGGGAGGTTGCAGTGAGCTGAGATCATGCCACTGTACTCCAGCCTGGGCAACAGAGCAAGACTCCATCTCAAAAACAAAAAAAAAAAAGTAAAAGAAATATAATATAATAATGGGGCCAGGCTCTGGGCCAGGCTCTGAGCCACTTGCATCATAGACTTAAACCGATTTCATTTATGTGACACTAATTTCTTAATTTATGATGATCACCCATTAGTATTGAGAAAAGAGGCTCAGAAAAGATAACGGATTTGCCTAGGGTCACAGAGCCAGTGAGTGGCACAGCTGGAGTGGCACTTCGCTGTGGCTGATTCTGCTTAGCTCTTGCAGCCACCACGTTGGAGACCACCCTGCTGAATGGGGGTTCTGGTCTTGACTCAATCACCTTTCACCCAGTGACCTTGAGCAGGTCCTTTCTCTCTGGCATGGGAATCCCATAAGCCATAGAATACCAGAAAACCTATGTTGTTTCTGTAACCCACAAAGATAGCACAGCCCTTCCTCATTCTGTGAGTCCCCCCGTGGGGTGGACATCAGGGTTCAGTGTCATGGAAATGGCTTGTAGGGTGACTCAGATTTGGCTCAGGCTCAGGGCTGCATTGTTTTAGAGCTGAAACAGAGTAACTTAGGACCGCTGGATGAATTTGAATAGCATTTATATTTTGTTCAACCCAAAGTGTGTTTGAAATAATTTTATTTAATTTCTATGTTTAAAAATTGAGAGATCTCACATAAAAATTCATATTTCCAACTTCTCTTAAAATCTAAAAATAAGCATAGGTAGCAACACTTGGGTGATATTGAGGAGCACCTTTCAAAAAGTTAATTAAGAGATGGGTCTCACTGTGTTGCCCAGGCTGGAGGGCAGTGGCGCAACCGTAGCTCACTTTGAAATCTTAGGCTCAAGTGATCTTCCTGCTTCAGCCTCCCGAGTAGCTGGAACTGCAGGCATGTGCCACCACACCCAGCTAATTTTAAAAAAGTGTTTTTATTTTCTTTGGTAAAGATGGAGTCTCACTATATTGCCTAGACTGGTCTTGCACTCCTGGCCTCAAGGGATCCTCCCACCTCAGCCTCCTGGGTAGCTGGTACCACAGGTGTATGCCACCGCACCCAGATAATTAATTTTTTTTGATAGAGATGGGGTCTTGCTATGTTGCCCAGGCTGGCATCAAACTCCTGGGTTCAATGATCCTTCCACCTCAGCCTCCTGAGTAGCTGGGACCAATGTGTGTGCCACCACACCCAGATAATTAAAAATTTTAAGAGATGAGGGCCTTATTATGTTTCCCAGGCTGGTCTTGAACTCCTGGCCTCAAATGATCCTCCCACCTCAGCTTCTCAAAGTGCTGGGATTGCAGGTGTGAGCCAATGGGCATGTGCCTCCTTGTTTGCTCCCTGTCCCATGAGCTTCTCTCGTTTAGTGGACCCTGTAGTCATTTGAGTTGGAGACCTCCGGTGAGCTGAACTTCAGTACCAGTTAGGCACAAGCTGTGATGTGCTGAACTTTTCACTTTCAGAACAGCACCCAGTAACTCAATCCTGGGCATGATGCCATGCTGGGCTGTTCTTACAGATGCTGTGAGAATCGTGTGGCTCCGTTTCTGCACTCTGCATTGTTTTTGGTGATTTGTGCTCAGAAATGAAATCACTGCTTCGATACTGCTAGGCTACAGGGACAGATAACTCAGTAGAACTCCTCACCTGCCTTTGAGACAGTCTGTGATGGATTGTTGTTTATTTCATCTGTGGTTTTATGTTTGTGGCTACTGCATTCTGAAGTTTTAATTCAGGAGCCCGAGCCAGGTCATCCAGTTAAAACCTTCCTGGCACATATTGCTATGGTAATTATAATCGCCCCTCAGTATCCCCAGGGGCTGGTTCTAAAACCCCCTTTGTTACCCAGATCTGTGGGTTCTCAGGTCACCGGCATAAAATGGTGTGGTATTTGCATGTAACCTATGCCTGTCCTCTTGTATACTTTAAATCACCTGCAGATTCTTTATAATACTTAATACAATGTAAATGCTATGTAAATAGTTGTATTGTTGGCTGGGATTAGTGGCTCACACCTGTAATCCTAGCATTTTGGGAGGCTGAGGTGGGTGCATCCCTTGAGCCCAGGAGTTCAAGACCAGCCCAGGCAACATGGCGAAACCCTGTCTCTACCAAAAAAACAAAGCTTAAGCCAGTCTTATAACCTGGTCTCAACATAAATAAATAAATAGATTAAAATAAAAATAAAATAGTTATTATACTGTATTGTTTTAAAATAGTTATTATTATTATTATTATTTGAAATGGAGTCTCTGTTGCCCAGGCTGAAGTGCAGTGGTATGATCTCAGCTCACTGCAACTTCTGCCTCCCAGGTTAAAGCAGCTTTCCTGCCTTGGCCTCCCAAGTAGCTGGAATACAGGCACACGTCACCATGCCTGGCTAATTTTTGTATTTGTATTTTTTTTTTCCTGCTTCTTTTTCACCTAGTAAATATATTAGTAGAAATGTGGTTTCACCATGTTGCCCAGGCTGATTTTGAACTGCTGAGCTCAAAGATCCGCCCATCTTGGCTCTCAAAGTGCTGGGATTACAGGCGTGAGCCACCTCCCCCAGCCATACCTAGTAATTTTGGATTAGATGCCAGGCATTGTGAATTTAACCTTGCTTGACATTTTCCCCTTTCTTTTTTTTTCTTTTTTTTTTTTTTTTTAGCAAAGGTGGGGTGAGCTGGTGGGGTCAGGCAGGCCCAGTGAGGAACAGCCATGGGATTTCTTTTTTTTTTTCTTAAAAAAAAAAAAAAGAAGAAAGAAAGAAAAAAAAGAATATATATATAAAAAAGAATGAAGGAGAGGAAGAAAGAGAAAGAGGAAGAGGGAGAGAGAATGGGGATGTTGCTTTATTGCCTGGGCTAGAATGCAGTATAAAAATGGGTATGCCTATAATTGTGCTTAATAATAGAGACATGAAAAAAAATGAGGGAAGAAAATAACAAACAAGCAGCCAACCAATATTTCATTGAAACCTGTAAATAGGTGTGAGGTGGTACTGATAAGAGTGTATATTTTGTGTATTTAAAGTGGAGAGTTCTATAAATGTTAATTAAGTTTACTTGTTCCGGATCTGAGTTCAAGTCCTGGATATTGATGTTAATCTTCTGTCTCATTGATCTGTCTAATACTGATGTTGAAGTCTCCCACTATTATTGTGTGGGGGTCCAAGTCTCTTTGTAAGTCTTATATATCTGGGTATTCCTGTATTGGGTGCGTATATATTTAGGATCTTTAGCTCTTCTTGTTGCATTGATCATTTTATCATTATATAATATCCTTCTTTGCTTCTTTTGATCTTTGTTGCTTTAAAGCAACTCCTGCTTTTTATTTATTTATTTATTTTTGCTCCCCATTTGGTTGGTAAATCTTTCTCCATCCCTTTGTTTTGAGTCTTTGTGTATCCTTGCATGTGAGATGGGTCTGGATGCAGCATACCGATGGGTTTGGCTTTTTCTGCCTGCCTGTGTCTTTGGATTGGGGGATTTAGTCGATTTAAATTTAGAATTAATAATGATATATGTGAGTTTAATACTGCCATTTAATGTTAGCTGGCTGTTTTGCCCATTAGTTGATGTAAATTCTTCATTATGTTGATGCGTTTTACTTTTTGGTATTTTTTGGAAAGGCTGATACTGGCTGTTCCTTTCTATGTGTAGTGGTTCTTTCAGAAGCTCTTGTAAAGTAGGCCTGGTGGTGATGAAATCTCTGAGTACTTGCTTGTTCACAAAAGATTTTATTTTTCCTTCGCTTATGAAGCTTAGTTTAGCTGGATGTAAAATTCTGGGTTGAAAGTTCTTTTCTTTAAGGATGTTGAATATTGGCCCCCATTCTCTTCTGGCTTGCAGGGTTTCTGCTGAGAGATCTGCTAGTGAGTCTGATGGGCTTCCCTTTATGGGTAGCCTGACCTTTCTCTCTGGCTGCCCTCAGTATTTTCTCCTTCATTTCAACCCTGGTGAATCTGGCGATTTTGTGCCTTGAGGTTGGTCTTCTTGAGGAATATCTTGTGGTGTTCTCTGTATTACCTGGAGTTGAATATTGTCCTGCCTTGCTAGGTTGGGAAAGTTATCCTGAATAATATCCTGAAGTGTATTTTCCAGCTTAGATTGATTCTCTTCGTCACATTCAGGTATACCTATCAAACGCAGATTAGGTCTTTTCACATAGTCCCAAATTTCTTGGAGACTTTGCTCGTTCCTTTTTATCCTTTTTTCTCTAATCTTGTCTTCTTGTTTTATTTCATTAACTTGGTCTTCAACTTGATATCTTTTCTTCTGCTTGATCGATTTGGCTGTTAAAACTTGTGCATAGTTCACGAAGTTCTTGTGTTGTGTTTTTCAGCTCCATTAATTCACTTATATTCCTCTCTAAATTGTGTATTCTTGTTAACATTTCATTAAACCTTTTTTCAAAGTTCTTAGTTTCTTTGCATTGGGTTAGAACAAGTTCTTTTAATTCCCAGAAGTTTCTTGTCACCCACCTTTTGAAGCCTGCTTCTGTTAACGGAACACAGTCTTTCTCCATCAGGCCTTGTTCTGTTGCTGATGAGTAACTGTGATCCCCTGCAGATGGAGAGGCGTTCTGATTTTGGGTATTCTCAGCCTTTTTAGGCTGTTTTCTTCCCTTCGTTATAAATTTATCCATCTGTGGTCTTCACTCACACCAGTCATCAGTTGAGGAAAGCTGCCAGGGGTGTTATCTTGTTGACACTTCTGACCTGCTCTATCCACTGAGTTAGTATGGTTGGGCAGTCAGAGAACAGAAGTTGTCGATTCAGTGTACAAAGCAAGGTGATAGGGACATCAGTAGTGTGCCCTATGTCTTCCTGAATATATTTGAAACAGGAAATAATGTGGCTAGTGAAGAAGATGAGTTTTTGTCCCCCTGAGTGCTTCTGGTTTTCAATGGAATGAATAAATCATCAGTTTGATTTATATATCATACTCTTCGAGTTTGGCTGTTCTGAGTCTAGAGAGACCACCTCCTTTTGAGAGTACTTGGCAAAATTGAATTTCTTAGACTGCAAAACCCTAGGGGCCAAGTGTGGAGACTGAAAAGTGAAAAATTGCACCAGGTAGGGGTCATGAATAAGTGAAGTGGGAGGAGGAGGGAGATAATGCACACGAAGTACTTAGCACAGCACCTGGCATACCATAAGTGCTTAATAAAAGTTACCAATAACAGCAGCAGGAGCAGCAGCAGCAGCAGCAGCAACTACTACTTCAGGGGACAGCTTTAAGAAGGGCATGGAATCCAAGCATAACTTATTGAAAGGGTGCCAAAAAAATTAGGAAACTAACCAGGAAGAGGTTTTAAAAAAAAGTCTCCTTGGGCCGGGCGTGGTGGCTCAAGCCTGTAATCCCAGCACTTTGGGAGGCCGAGCCGGGTGGATCACGAGGTCAAGAGATCGAGACCATCCTGGTCAACATGGTGAAACCCCGTCTCTACTAAAAATACAAAAAATTAGCTGGGCATGGTGGTGCGTGCCTGTAATCCCAGCTACTCGGGAGGCTGAGGAAGGAGAATTGCCTGAACCCAGGAGGCGGAGGTTGCAGTGAGCCGAGATCGTGCCATTGCACTCCAGCCTGGGTAACAAGAGTGAAACTCCGTCTCAAAAAAAAAAAAAAAAAAAAAGTCTCCTTGCATACTGCTGGCCTCTTGTATAGAACTTGTAATGAGGATGACAGTCATTTCCTATTAATTGCAGAGATTATGATTTTTTAGGTGAGGTTAATTGGTAATATGGGTGTGTAACATGTTCCCCTCAGATATCTTAGACGCCGGCAATTAACCTCTCTGTTCCGGAGTGCCGCCATTAATCATTTGTCTGCTCAGCATTCTGCTGTCAGCATCTTTCCACACTGCCTGCTGCATTGGCTTTGACATATTATCAGGACCAACATGGAAGAATAGAAAAACGAGTTGTAGTGTGTGCGTAGCAAAACCAAGTTAACTTTCTATTCATGCGGCCAAGATGGCAGCTGATTTATCCATGCGGCATCACGAGGCTCAGTGCTGGGTACTTATAAGCCTTATAAGGGCCTGTGGGAATGTTTGCATCCTAGAAAGAAGTCGTAGCCTCTGAAACAAAAGAAGAAAACCATAAAACTGAAATTAATACATGTCTCATCTCATGTCTACACAATGTAACATTGCATTAACTAGTCAATGGCAAGTCAGCCCCCAGTTCTCTCTATGTTTTATGTGGCTACATTTTAATATTTTTTATAAAATCGAGGTGAGAGCCTCTACTGTAAAGTTGTCCAGGATTTATATTGACCCTGGCCTGGGCACAGGCTACTGATTGCAATTTGATTTGTAGGAATTTGATTTATTCAGAGGGCCCTGGGTTAGTTATAGCTTGAAATATTTTTTAACTTGCTCACCTGATTTTTTGGATGTTCTTTGGAACTTAAAC
Source organism: Sapajus apella (assembly GCF_009761245.1). Lineage (NCBI taxonomy): Eukaryota > Metazoa > Chordata > Mammalia > Primates > Cebidae > Sapajus > Sapajus apella. The sequence goes on from NW_022436942.1 coordinate 70,692,333, forward strand.
ATTTTAATTGTAAAAGTAAATATGCTTGTTGAAATAGAATAAATACAACCATGTATAAAGCAAAATGTCAGTGGTATCCCATCACCCTTCCCCTCTCTTCCTGCTATTAAAAAAGGTTAAATGTAGTGTTTCTTAAACTTTCTTAGGGGTTGGAGAGACTTGGTACATAGCTGTCCTGATTTTGCCCCCTGCATATTGTTAACAGGCACATCATTTCTGCCACTAACTATCCCAGTGACTTCAGATAAGTGGCTTCACCCTCTCTGAGCCTCAGCCTTCTGGAGTGCATCGTGGGATGGTGACAGTGACTGCCTCTGGGGTTGCTGTGAGGACTGAGTGAGTAACTATGCTTAGAGAATTCAGCTTCGTACCTGGTACAATGTGTATGTTCAATAAGGGCACTATTTCCTATCCCTGAACCCTGAGCCTGGTGAAAAGAGATTGTATAACATATATTTCTGAATCATAGTGGTGCAGTTTTCCAATGTTTGCAGATTTAGGGCACTCCCTGGGGGTATAATTAGAATCAGATTTTGGAAAAGGTTGATCCACTCAGTCATCTGTTTTCTTCCTCTTAATTTAAATACAGACTATACTGCAAGGCGCTCTCCCCAGGTTGTACTGAATAATTAATGCCAACTCTGATAATCCTGCCAGACTTAAAAATGGTTCATTATTACCGATAACAACCATTACCATTTACTGAGAGCTCACTACCTGTGAGAACCTGCCCTAAGTCCTTTTTCTGTCATTAGGGTATGAAGTTAAGCAGTTGGGATTGTAAGACAGAGATCTGAGTTCCAATCCTACTCTGGTCTCCTCCAAGCAGTATGTCTTCAGTCAAATAACTTACCCTCTCTCTGAGCCTCGTTTCCGCATCTGTAAAATGGGACACCATTAGCTACTCCCTGCTCTATGTGAGACCACCTTGGCCTGGACTTTGTTGTCCATATCACTATCAGCATTTTGGTCAAAACCATTCAACAAGTCTCTAGGAAGTTCCGAAATTTCCCATATCTTGCTTCTTCTTCGGAACCCTTCAAACTGTTCCAACCTCTGCCTGTTACCCAGTTCCAAAGTCACTTCCACATTTTTGGGTATCTTTACAGCAGTGCCCTACTACCTCGGTACCAATTTACTGTATTAGTCTGTTCTTATGCTACTAATAAAGACTTATTTGAGACATCTTATTTTTGGGGACGGAGTTTTGCTCTTGTTGCCCAGGCTGGAGTGCAATGGTACGATCTCAGTTTACCGCAACCTCTGCCTACCAGGTTCAATTGATTCTCCTGCCTCAGCCCCCTGAGTAGCTGGGATTACAGGCATGCACTATCATGCCTGGCTAATTGTGTATTTTTTTTTTTAGTAGGTTTCTCTGTGTTGATCAGGCTGGTCTCTAACTCCCGGCTGGTCTCTAACTCACTCCAAAAGTGCTGGGGTTCCAGGCGTGAAACACCTTGCCTGGCTGAGACTTCTTAATTTATTAAAAAAAAAGAGGTTTAATTGACTCATAGTTCCACACATCTTCGTAGGCCTCAGGAAACTTACAATCATAGTGGAAGTCACCTCTTCAGAGGGTGGCAGGAGAGAGAATGACTGCAAGCAGGGGAAATGCCAGATGCTTATAAAACCATCAGATCTCATGAGACTCATTATCATGAGAGCCGCATGGGGGAAACTACCCCCATGATTCAGTTACCTCCACCTGGTCCTGCCCTCGACACATGGGGATTATCGGGATTGTAATTCAAGGTGAGATTTGGGCAGGTACACAGAGCCAAACCATAGCAGTAGTTGTGTTGAGAATTAAATGCACAATTAACACAAAACGCCTAGCCTGAAGTTGGCAGGCTGCAAGTGCTTGATAAATGTTAACTTTTATTATCATCATCATGTTCTTTAGCCCTTACAGCAGTCCTTAGGGTAAATAGGAAAAATGTTTGGTTCATTTTCTAGGACAAACCTCTGAAAAAACAGAAGCCTTCAACATTTAATTCCATTTCTTTTTATAACCTTTTGCATAGTGTATTTGGGAATGGGGATGTAAATTTGCCCTATCAATAGGAAAGTGGATATGTACATTATATTCATACCACCGTTATAGGTAAAATTTTGATGCTACAAAAGAAATAGCACTCGAAGATACGTCCTCTCAGCAAGGCAGTTTACTTCTATAGAAGGGTGCAGCGTATGGATGGAACAATGGCAGCCACAAGCTTGGACAAGGGGGGAAGGGGTACTTATGCCTGATGGGGGTTGTCCCTACTGCTGTGTCATTCCCTATTGGCTAGGGTTAGACTGCACAAGCCAGACTAATCCTGATTGGCTATTTTAGAAAGAGCAGAGGTCTGAGCTGGAGTGGCAGGGTGGGTGTTTTGGCAGGAAGGACGGTTACGGGTGGGTCAGAGCAGGTAGTCAGAGGTGATCAGGTGACCAGGATGAGTCAGGATGGAGCTGAGGGTAGGGGGCTGGGGGAGCAGATGTGAACTACTGATTAGAACCAGTGGAGAAGGTTGTTTACTGGAATTACAAGGAAGTTAAACTTTATTTTATTTTATTTTACCTTAGGTGCATACTATATCTGTCATTTCTCCCCATGTTATCCCTCCCCACTCTCCTCACCCCCTGCTGTCTCTCCCCTATCCCCCACAACTGCCCCCAGTGTGTGATGCTCTTTTCCCTGAGTCCACGTGTTCTCATTGTTCAACACCCACCTATGAGTGAGAGCAAGTGGTGTTTGGCTTTCTGTTCTTGTGTCAGTTTGCTAAGAATGATGGTTTCCAGATTCATCCAAGTCCCTGCAAAGGACACGAACTCATCTTTTTTTATGGCTGTGTCGTATTCCATGGTGTATAGGTACCACATTTTCTTTGTCCAGTCTATCATTGATGGGCATTTGGGTTGGTTCCAGGTCTTTGCTATTGTGCACAGGGCTGCACTGAACATACGTGTGCATGTGTCTTTATAGTAGGATGATTTATAGTTCTTTGGGTATATACCCAGTAATGGGATTGCTGGGTCAAGTGGAATTTCTATTTCTAGATCCTTGAGAAATCACCACACTGTCTTCCACAATGATTGAACTAATTTACACTCCCACCAACTGTGTAAGAGTGTTCCTATTTCTCCACATCCTCTTCAGCATCTGTTGTCTCCAGATTTTTTAATGATTGCCATTCTAACTGGTGTGAGATGGTACCTCAATGTGGTTTTGATTTGCATTTCTCTAATGACCAGTGATGATGAACATTTTGTCATATGTTTGTTGGCCTCATATATGTCTTCTTTTGAAAAGTGTCTGTTTATATCCTTCACCCACTTTTGAATGGGCTTGTTTGTCTTTTTCTTGTAAATCTGTTTTAGTTCTTTGTAGATTCTGGATATCAGCCCTTTGTCAGATGGGTAGATTGCAAAATTTTTTTCCCATTCTGTTGGTTACTGGTTTGCTCTAATGATGCTTTCTTTTGCTGTTCAGAAGCTCTGAATTTTAATTAGATCCCATTTGTCTATCTTGGCTTTTATTGCCATTGCTTTTGGTGTTTTAGTCATGAAGTCCTTGCCTATGCCTATGTCCTGGATGGTTTTGCCTTGGTTTTCTTCTAGTGTTTTTATGGTGTTAGGTTTTATATTTAAATCTTTAATCCATCTGGAGTTAATTTTAGTATAAGGTGACAGGTAGGGGTCCAGTTTCTGCTTTCTGCACAGGGCTAGCTAGTTTTCTCAAAACCGTTTATTAAACAAGGGATCCTTTCCTCATTGCTTGTTTTTGTCAGGTTTGTCAAAGACCAGATGGTTGTAGATGTGTGGTGTTGCTTCTGGAGCCTCTGTTCTGTTCCATTGGTCTATATCTCTGTTTTGGTACCAGTACCATGCTGTTTTGATTACTGTAGTCTTGCAGTATAGTTTGAAGTCAGGCAGTGTGATGCCTCTGGCTTTGTTCTTTTTCCTTAAGATTGTCTTGGCTACAAGGGCTCTCTTGTGATTCCATATGAAGTTTAAAGTAGTATTTTTTCAGATCTGTGAAGAAGGTCATTGGTAGCTTGATGGGGATAGTGTTGAATCTATAGATTACTTTGGGCAGTATGGCCATTTTCATGGTATTAATTCTTCCTAACCATGAGCATGGAATGTTTTTCCATCTGTTTGTGTCCTCTCTTATTTCATTGAGCAGTGGTTTGTATTCTCCTTGAAGAGGTCCTTTACATCCTTTGTTAGTTGTATTCCTAGGTATTTTATTCTCTTTGTAGCAATTGTGAATGGGAGTTCACTCTTGATTTGGCTGTTTGTCTGTTACTGGTATACAGCAATGCTTGTGATTTCTGCACATTGATTTTGTATCCTGAGACTTTGCTGAAGTTGCTTATAAGTTTTTGAGAAGATTTTGGCCTGAGACGATGGGGTCTTCTAGATATACAATCATGTCGTCTGCAAATAGAGACAGTTTGACTTACTCCTTTCCTAACTGAATACTCTTTATTTCTTTTTCTTGCCGATTGCTCTGGCTAGAACTTCCAGTACTATATTGAATAGGAGTATTGAGAGAGGACATCCTTGTCTAGTGCCTGATTTCAAAGGGAATTCTTCCAGCTTTTGCCCATTCAGTATGATATTGGCTGTAGGTTTGTCATATATAGCTTTTATCATTTTATGATAAGTTCCATTGATAACTAGTTTATTGAGAGTTTTTAGCATGAAGGACTGTTGAATTTTGTCGAAGGCCTTCTCTGCATCTATTGAGATAATCATGTGGTTTTTGTCTTTGGTTCTGTTTATGTGGTGGGTTACGTTTACGGATTTGTGTATGTTGAACCAGCCTTGCATGCCGGGGATGAAGCCTACTTGATTGTGATGGATAAGTTTTTTTATGTGCTGTTGCAATCGGTTTGCCAGGATTTTATTGAAGATTTTTGTGTTGATGTTCATCATGGATATTGGCCTGAAGTTTTCTCTTTTAGTTGCGTCTCTGCCTGGTTTTGGTATCAGGATGATGTTGGTCTCATAAAATGAGTTAGGGAGGATTCCCTTCTTTTGTATTGTTTGATACAGTTTCAGAAGGAATGGAACCAGCTCCTCTTTGTACGTCTGGTAGAATTTGTCTGTGAACCCATCTGGACCTGGACTTTTTTTGGTTGGTAGGCTATTGATTGCTGCCTCTACTTCAGCCCTTGTTATTGGTCTATTCAGGGTTTCAACTTCCTCCTGGTTTAGTCTTGGTAGGGTACAAGTATCTAGGAATTTATCCATTTCTTCCTGGTTTACCGGTTTATGTGCATAGAGCTGTTTGTATTAATTTCTGATGGCAGTTTGTATTTCTGTGGGATCAGTGGTGATATCCCCTTTATCGTTTTTTATTGCATCTATTTGATTCTTCTCTCTTTTCTTTTTTATTAACCTGGCTAGTGGTCTGTCTATTTTGTTGATCTTTTCAAAAAACCAACTCCTGGATTTACTGATTTTTTTGAAGAGTTTTTTTTTTTTTGTGTGTGTCTGTATCTCCTTCAGTTCTGCTCTGATCTTAGTTATTTCTTGTCTTCTGCTAGCTTTTGAGTTTTTTTGATCTTCCTCCTCTAGCTCTTTCAATTTTGATGATAGGGTGTCAATTTTAGGTGTTTCCTTGTTTCTCATGTGGGTATATATTGCTATAAATTTCCCTCTCAACACTGCTTTAAAGGTGTCCCAGAGATTCAGGTAAGTTGTGTCTTTATTCTAATTGGTTTCAAAGAACATCTTTATTTCTGCCTTGATGTCGTTATTTATCCAGTCAACACTCAGAAGCAAGTTGTTCAGTTTCCAAGTGGTTGTGCGGGTTTGAGTGTGTTTCTTTTCTTTTCTTTCTTTCTTTTTTTCTTTTTTTTTTTTTTAAGCATACCTCTCTGATGCCTGGGTATAGAGTGTGTTTCTTAATCCTGAGTTCTAATTGATTGCACTATGGTCTGATAGACTGTTATGATTTCTATTCTTTTGCATTTGCTAAGGAGTGATTTGCTTCTAATGATGTGGTCAATGTTAGAGTAAGTGCAATGTGGTGCTGAGAAAAATGTACATTCCGTGGATTTGGGGTGGAGCGTTCTGTATATGTCTATTAGGTCCACTTGGTCCAGCTCTGCTTTCAAGTCCTGGATGTCCTTGTTAATTTTCTGTCTCGTTGATCTGTGTAATATTGAGAGTGGAATGTTGAAGTCTCCCACTATTACTGTGTGGGAGTCTAAATATCATTTTAGGTCATTAAGAACTTGCTTTATGTATCTGGGTGCTCCTGTGTTGGGTGCGTATATGTTTAGGATCGTTAGCTCTTCTTGTTGGATTGATCCTTTTACCATTATGTAGTGTCCTTCTTTGTCTCTTCTGATCTTTGTTGGTTTGAAGTCCATTTTATCAGAGATTAGGATTGCAACCCCTGCTTCTTTTTGTTCTCCATTTGCTTGGTAAATCTTCTTCCATCCCTTTATTTTGAGTCTATGTGTGTCTTTGTATGTGAGATGGGTTTCCTGAATACAGCACACCGATGGGTCTTGACTTTTTACCCAGTTTGCCAGTCTGTGTCTTTTGATTGGGGCATTAGGCTGTTTACATTCAATGTTAATATTGTTATGTGTGAATTTGATTCTGCCATTTTGTTACTGGCTGGTTTTTTTCCCGTTGTTGACTCATTTTCTTCATTGCATTTTTGGTCTTTTCCAACTGGTTTGCTTTTGCAGTAGCTGGGGCTTGTTCCTTTCCATGCTTAGTGTTTCTTTCAGGAGCTCTTGTAGGGCAGGTCTGGTGGTGATGAAATCTCTCAGTAATTGCTTGTCTGTAAAGGATTTTATTTCTTCTTCACTTACGAAGCATAGTTTGGCTGGATATGAGATTCTGGGTTGAAATTTCTTTTCTTTAAGGATGTTGAACATTGGCCCCCACTCCCTTCTGGCTTGTAGGGTTTCTGCCGAGAGATCTGCTGTGAGTCTGATTGGCTTCCCTCTGTGGGTGACCTGACCTTTCTCTCTGGCTGCCCTTAGCATTTTTTTCCTTCATTTCAACCCTGGTGAATCTGACAATTATGTGCCTTGGGGTGGCTCTTCTTGAGGAATATCTTTTTGTAGTTCTCTGTATTTCTTGAATTTGAACGTCGGACTGGAGGCTTGGGAAGTTCTCCTGTATAATATTCTGGAGCGTGTTTTCCAGCTTGGATTCATTCTCCCGATCATATTCAGGGACACCAATCAAGTGTAGACTACTAGGTCTTTTCACATAATCCCACATTTCTTGGAGGCTTTGTTCATTTCTTTTCACTCTTTTTTCTCTTGTCTTGCCTTCTCTTTTTATTTCGTTCAGTTGATCTTCAATCTCTGATATCCTTTCTTCTGCTTGATCGATTCAGCTATTGAAACTCGTGTTTGCTTCACGTAGTTCTCATGGTGTGTTTTTCAACTTCAAGTTGTTTATATTCTTCTCTAAGCTGGTTATTCTATTTAGCATTTCGTCTAACCTTTTTTCAAGGTTTTTGGTTTCTTTGCATTGAGTTAGAACATGTTCCTTTAGCTCTGCAAAGTTTGTTATTATCCGTTTTCTGAAGCCTGTTTCTGTCAATTTGTCACACTCCTTCTCGGTCATGCTGTGTTCCTGTGTTGTTGAGGAGTTGTGATCCCTTGAAGGAGAAGAGGTGTTCTGGTCTTTGATGGTTTCATCTTTTTTGCACTGTTTTTTCCCCATATTTGTGGGTTTACCTGGCTATGGTCTCAGGGAGCTGCCTGATGAGGTCACTTGTCTGCCTGTCCAGGCGCCACTGGGTTACTAGGGACTCCTTCAGGTTGCTAGGGAAGCTTCCCGTGTATTTTTTGTTTACAGTGGGGGTTTAGGCCCACCTCTTCTGCTGACCTGGTGGCACTGCTGGGTCATCAAGAACGCCGTCTGGTTGCTACGTAGGCTTCCTGTGTTTTTTGTTAAAACATGTAACCCAGTCCCACCCCTCTATTGGTGGGTTGTGCCCTTCCTCCACTGGGCTGGATCATTCAGCGTTCGGCTCAGGCTGTGGCACTGGCTGTGCAACCTGCTAGAGTCAGAGCTTCAGCCCTCTGTGGTTTGTGGGGGAGGGTAGGGACCTACCCAGTCGCACCCTGCTGTCTCCCCCTTTCAGCTTCCTCTCTCTCTGGTCATGGGGTAGGGGCCTGCCCAGGTGCTCCCGCTTACAGCTCCCTCTCTCTCTCTGGGTGGGGGGAGGAGGCAATAGCTCCATCCTGCAGGCTCTCCAGGCCGGCTTTTGGGCTTATGTGTCCGCTTAGGTCTATGCGCCAATCCGGGACACCATCCTGGATTATTGCTCAACTCCGTGCTTGTAATTCCTGGTGCTTGACTGGCAAAGATCCCCTGTTCTGTGTATTGCTGAGGATTTGGGGAAGCACTGTAACTGGACCGGAGTGCCAGAGGGGGAGCCTCCGACTCGCTGGTCACATGCACTTTCTGAGTGAAGCAGCACCCCTCCCCGCCTCGGTCTGCCCTGCTTAGACTTTGCTCACCATGGACCAGACCCGTTGAAATGCACCTGGTACCTCAGTTGGAGCTAGGAGATCTCTGGATTTCTGCATCTTTCTTGCTGGGTGTTGTGCACCGGAGTTGTGTCTATTTGGCCATCTTGGAGAGTCTCTGGAAGTTAAACTTTAAAAATAGAGATTTAAAAAGAATAAGAGAGCTGAACATACTGACATACCGATTCTTTGAAGAGAAACTTGGGGTTCACTATAATACCACTGAAAATGAGTGAGCCAGTGTTCTGTGAATCAGCCATGGGTGAATCCCCCAAAAAACATGCCAAGAAAATAAAAGCAAGTTGCACAAAAAAGTACATATAGACTATTTTTTAAATATAAAGTTTAAAAATATGCACAGCAACTACATGAAGTTAGAGATACACATTATACAAATAGGTTATAAATAGGCTGGGTGCAGTGGCTCATGCCTGTAATCCTAGCACTTTGGGAGGCCGAGGTGGGCAGATCACTTGAACACAGGAGTTTGTTACCAGCCTGGGCAACATGGCAAAACCATGTGTCTATAAAAAACAGAAAAAATTAACCAGGTGTAGTGGTACACACCTGTGGTCCTAGCTACTTGGGAGGCTGAGGTAGGAGGATTGTTTGAGCCTGGGAGATTGAGGTTGCAGTGAGCTGTGATCATGCCACTGTACTTCAGCCTGTGTGACAGAACAAGACGTTGTCTCCAAAAAACAAACAAAGAAAAAAGCCAAATAGGTAATAAAAGTATAAAAACATGCATGAAGCTGGAACAACACCTGATTCAGAATAGAGGCTCCCACTGCAGAGGCAGAGGGGGGTATTGCTGAGAAGGGGCACACAGAGCCTTCAGATAGATTGGGATGTTTACTTCTTAATCTGTTCCTGGGGGCATTTATTCTTCTTCATGCCTTTCAAAATGTGTCTCAAGTAGGTAATAGTAATTTTAAAAATTACTATTTTTGTTGGCTTCTTTAATCAAGTTCTTTAACCTTCTTTAATCGATGCTTTCTCTCCTCACTCCTTGCACTCCTTCATGGTACCTTTCTAACAAAGCCCTCTGCCCACCAGTCTCAAAATGGAGCTTGCTGGCTACCAGTATCTCAATTTGCATGTTAAAGGAGTCCCTGCTTTATCCATCTGCATTTTAATTACAGTTCACCTCCCTGGCTTAACATCCAAACGATCCCAGACACTTGATGACTGTTTTTGGGGGAGGAAGCTAGAGGAAGGGGTTGTTCTCAACACTGCAGAAATGAGACTAACCTTAGTAGGGGCAGGGCTAAGACAAGTCATGGTGTGTGTAGAGCCTCCCCTACCCCAATCCCAACATATTTATAAATATGAAGTTGTATTAAAATGAATGATGTGAAATTAGCCAGGTGTAGTGGTGCATGCCTGTAATCCCAGCTACTCAGGAGGCTGAAGTGGTAGGATTGCTTGAGCCCAGGAATTTCTTTCTTTCTTTTTTTTTTTTTTTACAAAAACAAATAAGGATTTTTATTTGCTGTACTTTCCACCCTTCCTTTAAAAACCTGCCATTTGCTTACCAGTTCCTCTGGGACTGACCCACTCAAATAAGACAAAGGATAAAGAACAAAAGATAGTCCCCAAAGGTTACAGGCTTGGAAGGGCAGAGAGCAGCTACGAACCTGAGAAGTAGGTAAGTTTCTCAAGACAGTTTAGGAATTCGCTGCCTAACATTTCACTTCCCCACCCACCTCTTAGTGTTCCCACCTTGGCAGTGATCTCTGTTTGAGCCCAGGAATTTCAAGGCTGCAGTGAGTTGTGATCACACCACTGCATTCCAGCCTGGGCATCACACAAAACCTTAACTATTAAAAAAAAAAAAAAAAAAAAAAAAGAGAGAGAGAGAGTAGGAGAAAGGGAGTATGGGAAAAGAAATAGCTTTTCTTTCCATCTTAGGTTCATGGCTGAGGCCCCTATAGCAAAAGACAGGTTAACAAGAGAAAAATATACAAATTCCTTTAAGTTTATGTGATATGGGAGCCACTGGAAAATAAAGACCCAAAGAAACAGGAAAATCTGCATGTTTTTTATGCTAGGTGTGATGAAGAAATAGCTAGTCATGGAGAAGTACACTTGGACAAGAGGGGTATGATCTAATGGTAATAAACTGGGGAAGTTAACAAGGCCTGGTTGTTCAGATCCCTGTGTCTTCAGAGATCAAGATGCTCCTTTCTTCCAGGTATGATTTCTTCAAGGAAGACGGGCGAGGGACGGTGAGAGATACCCTCCTGCTTTGGCTGCTTTCTTAATATCGAAGAGTAGTGTCTCCTGAGTCCCATCAGTAGCAAAAGCACTCTTAAAGGTGTTACTGGAAAGGAATCTGAATCCAGATTCCAGGAGAGTTCTTAGCTCTTGCACAAGAAAGAATTCTGGGTGAGTCCACAGTGCAAAGCAAAAGCAAGTTTATTAAGAAAGTAAAGGAGTCAAAGGACAGCTACTCCATAGACAAAGTAGGGCGTTCCCAAAAGTAAGAGGAGGAATAACCCACCCTAGGTACAACGCATATATATATATAATATTATATTAAATATATAATATATATTATATATTAATTTATATAATATATATTAATTTATATATAATATATGTAATATACTATATGCTATATTATATTATATATACTATAATAATATATAGTATATATACTATATATAATATAATAATATTTATAT